>NC_084504.1:3942137-4242137 GCF_024500385.1 Phyllopteryx taeniolatus | reverse complement strand
GAAGGAGTGGGAATAGGTGGTGACCAGGATGTGGAGGGTCCAAGAGGATTTTGCACCCCCTTGTTTTAGTCCTGGCAACGTGCACATACTTAAGAGTGGGTAGGTGGGTACCAATAATTTCTTTCGGCAGCCTTGACTGTCTATTGCAATCTAATTTTGTCCTTCTTTGTGGCAGCATCAAACAACACAAAACTGATTCAGTGACTGCTGTGTAGAACTGCCTCAACAGCTCCTGTGGCAGGCCGTGCTTCCTCAGAAGCAGCAGGAAGTACATCCTCTGTTGGGCCTTTTTGAGGATCGAGTTGATGTTGGTCTCTCACTTTTCAGGTAATTCCTAGGAACTTGAAGGTCTCGACGCAGGACAGTTAGACAGCGTGAGGGGCAGCTGTGGCAAAGGATGTTTCCTGAAGTCCACCATAATTTCTACCTACCATCTTGAGCGTGTTCAGCTCCATGTTGTGTTGGCTGCACAAAAGCTCCAGCCGCTCCACTTCCTGTCGATAAGCAGACTCATCACCGTCTTTGGTGAGGCCAATGACAGTGGTGTTGTCTGCAAACTTTAGCAGTTTGACAGTCGGTTGAGTTGAACTGCAGTCGTTCGGGTAGAGCGAGAAGAGTACCGGAGAGAGGACACATCCTTGGGGGGGCCCCAAGGATTTTCCCTGCTGGGACAGTCGATGAGCTACTTGTATTTCAGGAGTTCGTGGTTGAGTTTTGGTTTGTTAAAGTCCCCAAGAATAATGAGTAGTGAATCTAGGTGCTTTTTTCCCCCAAGTTCGTTTACTTGATCAGCCAGTGTTTGCAGTGCGGCGTTGGTGTTAGCCTGGGGGGGATGTAAACACTGGCGAGTCTGAATGAAGCAAACTCACGCGGCGAGTAGAATGACTTACAGTTCAAAAACAGCGACTCCAAGTCCTGGCTGCAGTGTGTGCTGAGCGCCGTGACATCAGTGCCCCATTTTTTGTTGATGTAGAAGCACATTCAGCCACCTTTCCTTTCCCCCGATAGTTCCGTGCCACAGTCCGCTCAGTGAAATTGGAAGCCGGGAATGTGCACACATGAATCAAGAGTACACTTTTTGTTACATGTATTATTCAATATTTCCCATGAATCAAATAGCTGAAAAACTGCCCACTAATTTAGTCTGTGTGACAATTTTTTTATGGTATTCTGGTAGCAGCAGCAGCAATAGTGTGTGCTCAATTAAAAAATACAACTGAGACAAGCAACTGAGATATTTGGTAGGCCCATATATTTGTCTAGTATACCAACTGTGGTGTGGAACTGCACTGTCTACTGAGAGGTCTTTCGAGCGGTGCGGTTGCCTTTTTCAGCTACTTGCAGAATCAGAATCAGAATCCTCTTTATTTGCCAAGTATGTCCAAAACACACAAGGAATTTGTCTCCGGTAGTTGGAGCCGCTCTAGTACAACAGATTTACAATTTACAGAACACTTTGGAGACAGAGACATTGACAAAAAACAATTGTGCAAAAAGATGCAGAGTCCTCTAGCACTTAGAGCAGTTCGAATGACTAATATTGCAATAGACCGGTGCAATGACCATTGTGCAAGGGGCGCTGAGACTTCAAGGAGTGTATGCGGTTCAAAGTGACGAGTAGTGCGATAATCTGGGACAATGTTGGTTGTGCAAATGTTACAGATACTCCTCAAACAGTGTGCAATGGAGCAGATGCTACTCTGGCATGAGTGGCCAGTATATGCAAATAGTGCAGCATGGCGAGACAACTACAGTGAGTGCACGAGTAATACATAATTGGCCCCACAGAAATGTGACAACGAACTCAAGTCAAAAAAATTGCCAGCTTGTTGTAATGGAATTATAGGTTAGATGTTTAAGAAGTTGATCGCAAGAGGGAAGAAGCTGTTGGAATGTCTACTAGTTCTAGTTTGCATTATTGGTAGCGCCTACCTGAGGGAAGGAGCTGGAAGAGCTGGTGACCGGGGTGCGGAGGGTCAGAGAGAATTTTGCACGCCCTTGTCTTAGTTCTGGCAGCATACAAGTCCTCAATGGTGGGTAGGGGGGTACCGACAATCCCTTCAGCAGTTTTGATTGTCCGTTGCAGTCGGAGTTTGTCCTTTTTTGTAGCAGCACCAAACCAGACTGTGATGGAAGTACACAGGACTGATTCGACTACCGCTGTGTAGAACTGTCTCAGCAGCTCCGGTGGCAGGCCGTGCTTTCTCAGAAGCCGCAGGAAGTACATCCTCTGCTGGGCCTTTTTGAGGACGGAGTTGATGTTAGTCGCCCACTTCAGGTCCTGAGAGATTGTAATTCCCAGGAACTTGAAGGTCTCGACGGTTGACACATGGCGGCTGGACAACGTGAGGGGCAGCTGTGGCGAAGGATGCCTCCTGAAGTCCACGATCATCTCTACAGTCTTGAGCGTGTTCAGCTCCAGGTTGTGTCGGCCGCACCACAGCTCCAGCCGCTCCACTTCCTGTCGATATGCAGACTCGTCACCGTCCTTGATGAGGCCGATGACAGTGGTGTCATCTGCAAACTTCAGGAGTTTGACAGTCGGGTTCACTGAGGTGCAGTCGTTCGTGTAGAGAGAGAAGAGCAGCGGAGAGAGGACACAACCTTGGGGCGCCCCAGTGCTGATGCTGCGTGTGGATGAGGTAGCCTCCCCCAGCCTCACCTGCTGTGTCCTGCCCGTCAGAAAGCTGTAAACCCACTGGCAGGTGAGACGCTGAGCTGGAGAAGCTTGGATGAAAGGAGTTCAGGGATGATAGTGTTGAACGCTGAGCTGAAGTCCACGAACAGGATCCTCGCGTAGGTCCCTGCACTGTCGAGGTGTTCTAGGATGAAGTGCAGTCCCATGTTGACTGCATCATCCGCAGACCTGTTCGCTTGGTAGGCAAACTGCAGGGGGTCCAGCAGGGGACCTGTGATACTCTTGAGGTGGTCCAGCACGAGACGTTCAAAGGACTTCATGACCACAGATGTCAAAGCGACAGGCCTGTAGTCATTCAGACCCGAGATTGCAGGTTCCTTGGGGACTGGAATGATGGTGGAGCGTTTGAAACAGGATGGAACTTCGCACAGTTCCAGAGATCTATTGAAGATCTGAGTGAAGATTGGAGCAAGCTGGTCCACGCAGACTTTGAGGCAGGATGGGGACACATGGTCCGGGCCTGCCGCTTTGTTAATCTTTTGTTGTTTGAAGATGCGTCTCACATCCTGTTCATGAATGGTTAACGCAGAAGTCAGAGGTGTGATTGTGGTCGCGGGTGCGGCCGGGTGGGTGTGTGGTGTGAAAGTGTCCTTTTCAAATCTGCAGGAGAAGGTATTCAAGTCGTTGGCTAGTGTGCTATTGTTCTCAGCTTGGGGGGATCGTCACTTGTAATTAGTCAGCGATGGGAATGCATGCCAGACTGATTTAGAGTTGTTTGCGCTAAACTGTTTTTCCAACTTTGCTGCATAGTTTCTTTTTGCAATGTTAATTTCTTTAGTCAGCTGGTTTCTAGCTCGATTATACAGGGCCCTGTCCCCGCTCTGATATGCGTCCTCCTTAGCTTGGCGAAGCTGCTTAAGTTTAGCAGTGAACCACGGCTTATTGTTGTTGAATGTGCGAAAAGATTTTGTTGGTACACAAACCTCTTCACAGAAACTGATATAGGATGTGACAGTGTCCGTATATTCATCCAGGCTGCCAGCTGAATTTTCAAAGACACTCCAGTCTGTGCAGTCTAAACAGCTTTGAAGTTGCATCTTGGCTTCATTTGTCCACTTTTTTACAGTTTTCACTGTAGGCTTCGCGCATTTAAGTTCTTGCCTGTACGTCGGTATTAAGTGAATTAAGCAGTGATCAGACGAGCCCATGGCTGCACGAGGAATAGCACGGTATGCGTTTTTTACCGTAGTGTAGCAGTGGTCTAAAGTATTATGTTCCCTGGTAGGACAGTCGATGTGCTGCTTGTATTTAGGGAGTTCGTGGTTGTGTTTAGCTTTGTTAAAGTCCCCGAGAATAATGTGGGGTGAGTCCAGGTGTTTTTTTTCAATTTCGTTGACTTGTTCGGCGAGTGTTAGCAGTGCGGCGTTCGTGTTAGCTTGAGGCGGGATGTAGGCTGCAGTCAGGATGAATGATGCGAACTCACGTGGCGAGTAGAATGGTTTACAGTTTAAAAATAGCGACTCCAAATGCGGGCTGCAGTGTGTGCTGAGCACCGTGACCTCCGTACACCATTTTTCGTTGAGATAGAGGCATATCCCGCCGCCCTTTGTTTTCCCCGATGATTCCATGTCGCGGTCCGCTCGATGAATGTGGAAACCGGGAAGCATAACGGCGCCATCGGGTACAGCGTCGCAAAGCCAGGTCTCCGTGAAGCACATGGCCGCGGAACGTCCGAAGTCTTTACTGGTCTTTAACAGAAGATGAAGCTCGTCCATTTTGTTGGGTAGGGAGCGTACATTCGCGAGGTGGATCGACGGGAACGCCAACATGTGTCCTCTCTTGCGGAGTTTCACCTGAATGCCGGCCCGTTTCCCTCTGTGGCTCCGCTTCCGTCTCCATGCGCCGAAAACCGCGGACGCCGCTCCGGTGAGTAACTCGGGGAAAAAACTGAGCGGATTTGCGAAAGTTGGTGACAGAAAGTCTGGCGTAGCCTCCTTGATGGTTAGCAGGTCTCCCCTTGTGTAAGTGAGTCGTGTAAGGTCTCCAAAGACGGACGAAAAACACAAACAAAAACAATACTAGAGAGCGCGTTACCGAGGCGACCACATTGGTAGGCGCCATCTTGGTTGGCAAGGGGCCAAATGTAGTTTATTAAACTGATTCAGTAGTTGTATGTTGATAACTTATTTTGTGTTTCTTACAAATGCTTATAGATGGCAACCGCCTCCATTTTGCTCGCAATAAACGTATAATTACTCCCTGAAGAATGAAATGATGACTGTTTTGAGGATGAGGATATACTATGCCATGTCAGAGAGACCCCTGTCCCAAAGGAAAATGGTTACTGCCTCCTTAGTAGGTGGCCGAAGACTGTGGCGACAAAGGGACTAGCAGAGAAGGAAGCCTAAAAGAGCTGTGTCAATCAGCAACCTGGAAACTAGCAAACAGAGCACAGGGGTAACTGTGCATGTGCATTAAATCCAGAGCCATTTTTATCCTGTCTGCAGTTTACACATGGACGATGAACGAACGGCGTGTCATTGCAGAGTGGGATGTTGGGTAAACAGACAGGTCAGAAGTGAGGTAAACAAATCCAATACAGAGAAAAGAAGAATAAGTCAAGGAGGAACGTAAGACAGAACAGATATGATTAAAAACATGCTGACTCTCAATCTTCTGCATGATTTAACGGACGCAGGTAGGGTTGCACTGATTTATGTTTTACTCAATAATTAGCTAAATTATACATGTTTGCATTATCGGCCTTAATTAATTAATGGCACATTGAAAAAGCATCATCCAGATTCATACAACTCTATACATCTAAAAAGATGTCACAGTGTTTAACTTTAAATATGCTTTAAAATGTAAAGCACTGTCATAGAAGAATAATCCCTGACAATTTTAAAGACCTGTTCAAAACTGTGGCTGGTAGCTCTGAAAAGGTCTCTAACCTGGTTTGACCTATGAGCTCAGCTCCTTTCTCAAATGTAATTCAAAATGAAACGGTTTCTTTGTCAGCTGGAGGACAATGATCCCTAAAAAATTGAATTGTGACATCTAAAACAATCAATTACAGCGAATCAAGTCAATGAATCACAATAAAGATCAAACAAGGCTAAATTCTCTGTAGAAGCAGTCATTAGTAGTATGTACCCACTCGAGGCTAAACAGTCCTAATTTGGATCAGCTCCAATTTTTACACTTCATTAATACTCTCCTCCTATTTTATTTAGATTCATTCATTTTAAAGAAATTCCTGTTTGTGACATCTGATCTTGGATTTTGGCACATGCTCATGTGCAGCTGAAACAACTGCCATCAGTCTTATGTGAGCTAAATCATGCTGCCTCATCCTTGCTACATTAGGTGGCGATGAGCCCTCACAGCTCAGCTCATTTTGTAATAACCTTACAGTGAAACTGGCAGAAAACCAGCACTTTGCAGGGCATACTGTATGCCACCTTGTTAGAGGTCAGTGGTTTATACATGCTTGCATTCACAAATACAAAGTGATTCAAAGTCAGAATCACAAAATGATAAGAAGGTTACAAACACATTTATAGAACAGTTGATTTGTACTGATTTACATATAAGGTTAAGGTATAAAACTGTGTCACTGGTAGAGTGAGCTCAAATCAAGTCAAGAATAGCATCAATCCATCCCTAATTGTTCTAAAACACAATATAACTTAATCCACTAAATAAACAAAAGTGACATATGGTACTTGGTTGAGACTCCTGATGATTCTGATAGCTGCCCATCCAGAAGATAATAAGGTTGTTCAAAAGCTCACAAGTTTTAAAATGGTTAACCTGTCTCTGCATTTGGCTTGCTGTCTGAACTGGATCAGCCGACTAAAAGCACAAGACTGTTAAGCAAAGTACGTCAAGTCAGTCATAAGACACCCCTGGTCAATGGCTGATCGTGTTCTTCACATTAGCCCAAATTAAAATTAGATCTACTTTAACAATCTAACAAAAAACAGATGACACGTTCCCTCATTTATGCCTACAATCTTCTGTAAAATCCCAGTGAAGAATAAATTGTCTGTTTTTCATGGAGCTTGTAAAAGGACCTTTTAAATTGTGTGCCAGCATCTTTCACATCTATAAAATTTTTCACAGTCAGAGATATTTTTTTTCCATATCTATGTCCAATCAAGTTTGAGTGTGAAGACTACAGATAGTCTTGTTAATGATACCGGTAAAATCTGAGGCAATCTGAGCATGGAAATGAATCAAGCACTCAATTTAACACTTAAGATGAATACATGTCTTTGTCTCACTACTAAATATCAGATGACAGTATTTCTATTTTAAGCCTCAGGATAAGAAACTAATAAAAGAGGTCTTGGTCCAGTTTTTAGCTCAAGTTTAAGGCCTTTTCTGATAAACAGATAACAAGCCTTTTAAAAAGGGACAATGAACATCATTCCTATTTCATCATTGACTTCCCCCTCCGCACCCCCCAATCTAACCCTGCATCTGGGAAATAATCTTAACAATTCCTACACAAATTTAGCAGGTACCGGCAATAGTCCTATTTGAACCAGCACTCAACATCGTAGCTTAAAGTTTAGCTACCAGCTCTATTTTTATATTAAAATAAATTTGTAAGCCACAGTACATACCAGGAAAACCTTCACTACTCTCCCTGGTGTTCGTTGTCAAATTCAGATTTGGCCAGTGGCAATGTTGGAAATTGCACAGACATCAAAATTCATTTGTGAATAAAAATAAAACTTCAGTAATAAAACAACTGAATTAACAATGTAGCTCTGGTAGCACTGGAGCACAATTGAATTGTTCTCAATCTTTACAAAACATATACATAAGAAACATGCACAAATGACAAGAAATCATTCATTAGCACATATTCGTGTTTGTATTGTTTTACTGGTCTCAAGAATAATATCATTGCTTGAGGGATTTTACTAGTATTCATGAGATTTTGGAGATCTTAAACTGCTGGAGCGTACCCCCCCCCCAAAAAGTGATATTTGGTTTTCTATTTGTCTGTTGTGTGTGCAATCGACTTTTTAACTGCACAATAAATTGAAATTAAAGTTAGTTTACCCCCCTTATCGTTCCCTTGTCGGGTGCCCCTATCCGCCCTCCTCTCCAACAAACAAAGGACACTCTTCCGCCCTCGGGCTGGGCGGGGACTGGCTGCATCACGGGCCCCTTGGGGGGGGGGGGGGGGCTCGTCTGGCTCTTCTGGGTGTGGGTGGGGAGGTGGTGGCATTAGCTCCCTGCGGCCCCCACTGGGTGGCCAGTTGTCGGGGCGCCTCGGTGGGAACGGCGGACCGCCCTGGGTCCCTCGGTGTGGGACGTGTCCCGTCCACCGGGCTGCTCTCGGGTGGACCCCTGGGCCTGATCCCGCCCCTCGATTGATTGGGTGGGGTCCTCAGCCTCGGCTGTGCGGCCACAGCAATTACAGGACACTTCTGTCAGTCTTTGTGTATGTAAAACGGTGTCAATTAACTTGCATGTATCCGCAGGCACACACCCCTAGGACTCTTCCACTGGGTGTGGGGTCACACACTTACTGCATCAAATAACTCATGAATATGCAAATCGTTTGTGTATCCCCTTACTTATACTCTCGTCCTGTAGACTTTTATAATTTACATAATTAATCCCACCACACTTCAGTTGTACAGCCGGGTTCACGACCCTTGTCCTGCATGGTTCTTCTCCTGTCCTTGTCCTGTTCTATCTTGTCCTGTACTTCCCTCACAGGGTGTAGCACTACAGCCCTATGCAACACTCAAATTTAATGTTTCAATGTTGTAGATAATGTAATGATTTACTTCTCTCATCCTGTTTACAAGTAGCGCTTTGTCTTTGTTTCTCTCTCCCCTCTAGAAACATTGTTCTGTTCGACTGATCAATTCTGATTCTCAATAAACCTCAATTATAATACTAAGAAACCACAGCGGAAGCTTAAAAACTCAACTGTGACACAGCAAAACTGTTTCGGCATAAAAGGGATACAGATTTTCCATTCTGCTTGACCTAACAGCTGAACAGGACAAAAACAAAAAGAAAAAAGTTAGTTTACGCTTGTTATTTTGCGTGAGAATGTTGACAAATGCTGTAGATTAGCAAAAATGGCAAAGAAAGAAATGAATGGAGGACTATAACATGGTTAACGCTACTCAGTATATGACAGCAGATACCATGCAAATAGACCGTTTTGTGTTTGTTTTTGTTCATGAGGTTGCATAGAAAGTGTAAAGGTTGTGAACCAATAAAGGCTAGCACTGACACCGATAATAGCTGACCGGCCGTGAAAGAGTGGTTAGTGTTTTGTTCTTTGATTGAGTTTGATCTCTTTGAGCTTCGACAGTAGAGCTATGCTCTCCTCTAAGCATTTTCACAAAAACGACCCTTACCATGTGAATATTGAAGCCTTGCTGTATGGCAAAAGGCCAAGCGAACGCATAAGTGACATTAGATTGTATCCTTCACATGTATCTTAGCGAATTTTAAATATACTGCACACAGGTAAATCCCCAGACTCCTGCAAAACATATCCTCTGACCTGAACAAAACCCAGAACAACTGAAAACACAAAAATATTTCTTTCATAATACTCCTGGGGCCTTGTTTTGGAAAACCTACCCTGGCATTCACTTTAATCCCTTGAGAATTAAATACTGGAGAGGATGTAGACAGAGAAGCAGTTAAATAAATATCTGTGGTATACCAGCTTTGTAAGCTATGGTATTTTGGATTCCCCTCATGTAGGTCACATTGTCCTGATATATATCCATCGAGCAAGTTACCCTGAAATTGCAAAAGTAGAATCAATATCAACTTATCCAGTAGCTCAAAACTGCAGATTGCTTATTGGAGATGACATCAGTATAGAAGCAAAGAGCAACAGTTGACTCAAACTACTTTTCACATGGCTTTGGCGAGATCACTGATGCTTCTGTTTGGACAACACAATACAGTGGCTTGGAAAACAAATGCTCTTTCCATGTGATGCCTATACAGTAGAAATAAGAATTGAGAACACTCCCATGTGGACAATTAGCAATGTTTTCTTAAATCTCAGTTTTAATTAATCAAAGGACAACATAATTTTTTGTACTTAAATTGTAGTAGCAAATTAAACATCCATCCATCCATTTTCAACACTGCTTATCCTGGTTAGGGTTGCGGGAGGCTGGAGCCTATCCCAGCTGACTTCAGGCAAAAGGTAGACGACACCCTGAACTGGTCGCCAGTCAGTCACAGGGCACATTCGCACTCAGACTCACACCGTCACTGAGTGGGAACAGAACCCACGCTGCCTGCACCAAAGTCAGGCGAGTGTACCACTACACAATCAGTGACTCTGCAAATTAAACACACAATGATTATGTTATTCAAATTTAAATCCAATAGTGTATAGCTGTCAAGAAAACATTATTTTGCTTAACATGATCATGGCACACTCAGTACTTATGAATTCAAGAATGTTGTTCAGTGTTTACATTAGTGAAGGCCAAATGATTAAGCTATCCATTTTCCGTACCGCTTATCCTCACTAGGGTTGCGGGCGTGCTGGAGCCTATCCCAGCTAACTTTGGGCGGGAGGCGGGGTACACCCTGAACTGGTTGCCAGCCAATCGCAGGGCACATATAAACAAACAACCATTCACACTCACATTCACACCTACGGACAATTTAGAGTCTTCAATTAACCTACCATGAATGTTTTGAGGATGTGGGAGGAAACCGGAGTACCCGGAGAAAACCCACGCAGGCACGGGGAGAACATGCAAACTCCACAAAGGCGAGGCCAGATTTGAACCCGAGGTCCTCAGAACTGTGAGGCAGATGTGGTTACCAGTCAACCACCGTGTTGCTGGCCACATTATTATTATGGAAAATTGCACCTTTGAAGAAATGTGTTCATTAATATTGAAGGAGAGGCATGGTTGCGCACACAACACTACAGCAGAAATGTTATGATTTGGATTCAATAAACTACTTAAATGGGGTGAGGCTGATGAAATTATACTTGTATCTAGAGGGGGAAAAAAACAGTTTAGGGACAAACAAAGGTTGGGAAGCAGAAAAAACAGTTGTCACCTTAAAGTGCAGCTGCAGTACTGTATTCTCTCACCTTTCTTTTCAAGGCCAACAGGACCAACCACAGATACATCCATCCATCCATCTATTTTCTGAGCAGCTTCTCCTCACTGGGGTCGCAGGCGTGGTGGAGCCTATCCCGGCTATCATCGGGCAGGAGGCGGGGTACACCCTGAACTGGTTGCCAGCCAATCGCAGGGCACATACAAACAAACAACCATACGCACGCAAATTCACACCTACGGGCAATTTAGAGTTGTCAATTAACCTACCATTAATGTTTTTGGGATGTGGGAGGAAACCGGGGTGCCCGGAGAAAACCCACGCAAGCACGGGGAGAACATGCAAACTCCACACAGGCATGGCCGGGTATTGAACCCCAGGCCTTCAGAACTGTGAAGTAATCGCCCACCGTGCTGCCCCACAGAAACATATTCCTCCAAATTCACATACAAAAGGCCAACTTATGGTCCAGCGCAATGTGTGGCAATTAGCGGCTGGAGAGGAGAAACGTTGCATTAATTAAAGCATTTTAAAGTGTTAAGGAGATAACGAGTTAGCGCCTAGTGACGGTGACAACTCTTCTTTTAATGAGAGCCATGGAAATTTATGAAACTTGAGATTGCAGGGACAATGAGGCGTTACGGGCTTGTCAGAAGCTCTCCTGCTCACCCGCCTTTTGTCCTAATGAAGGCAGACACTTGTTTCTCTCCTTTCCTTCATTCTTATGCTGATATCCTATGTGACTATTGTTGGTCTAATTGTAATTAATTTGTAATTCTCGCCAAATCCATTTTAAATACCATATTATTTGCATCAATAATTAAATACAAAATACATCACAAATATTATACAGTTAATAGATGGGGGAAACAAAAACTAAAGTCTAAATGAAATCCCTCCCTAAGAGGATGTTTGTAATACTTAAAAAAATAAAAATAAAAATATATATCACAGAATAGGCAGCTGTTACCTCAAATGGAAGTGATCCACAGTTTGGGATCAACGGACTGCAACGCTCTGTTACCTTTAGTTTTTAATCTTGTGTGACCGACAGTAAGTATAAGATGGTCAGCAGACCACAGTGGGAGAATAGGACAATGAAAAGGCTAAAGATCCGCCAAGAATGGAAAAGCCTCTGCAAATGAATGTTATAATTTTGTCCTGGATCCTAACATTAACAGGGAGCCAGTGCAAGGATGATAAACAGGAGTGATGAGACTGAACCGATGAGCTCTTGACAAAAGCCTCAAAACAGCATTCTGGACTAATTGGAGATGGTCTAATGACGTTTGGTTGAGACTGGTAGAGAAATGCAATTATCAAGATGTGAGGAGACAAAAGCATTAATGATCATTTTTGAGGTGGAAAAAGCAGGAACAGGTTACAGTTTTATTGTGTTTGTCATAAAGTACGGCCTGATGAAATATGACTCCAAGGTTTCTCAAGCTGGAACACAGATTTGTCAAAAGTGACCCTAAACAGGTGGGAAGTGTCGGCATCATGATGTCAGGGGTAGCAATAATACTTCAGTTTTTGGTGCATTCAACTGAAGCGAGATGTGAAAGAGTGACCATTCATTCCTGTGTGTGTCAATACTGAGGGATCAAGAGCTTGATGAAATACATGTGCTTACTATGTTCATGTTGCAATGCGTGGTTTGGAATTTAGGTTCATGGAATCAATGGTAGGGCTCAGCTCTAATGCCAACAATGCTTAGGAGGATCTATACCTTGTGATTTAAACACATCTAAATGTGCTGTGGTCAGAAAAAACACATTTCTTTGATAGCACATTGACACTTTACAATCTGTTGCATGCTCAAGGATGCTTGAGTCTTTTAAGATGGATCGTTTGGCCAGTGTGATTTCTATATACCATACTCAAGAAAGATACTTTCTAGGCCCTAGTTGGGTTGGAAGAGGAGTAGTTTGGCATGGTATGGTCACTCGTAAACCAGCATGTGTACACTGAGTAGACAGTATAATTGATCCCTCACCTCCTGTTGTCTTGTAAGCGACTTATGCATGCAACTTAATTAAACGACCATCTGAACATAATAAATGAAACACCCGTGACTCAAAATTCGCCATAAAGTCTGAGAGCTGTTAGATTGTTGTCTCCTATTCATCTCCATTCTTCTGACATCAAGACCTTGAACATCCTTCATTATGTGTGTTGTATCATTGTGATGTACACAAACAGTTAACCGTGTTTGGGTCCAGTTGAGTGCAGTACAGTGTAAGCCTATGGAGGACTGGGTAGGGAGGATAACCTTGAATGTGCAGTGGCAACAAAGAATCGAATCAAATCTAATTGAATATAATGTGGAACCTTGACCAAGTGTGAGTTGTACACTCAGTGTAACCAGAATAGGCAATGTCCTTAATATTTTTATTATTTTACAGTGCCCAAAGTTCTAGTGTCTCCATCTAAAGTCAGCTGCAGTGTCAATAACATGCCTAAAGAATCAACATGAATATTGTTATTCATATTCATAATCGCACAAATGGTCCACAGTACATGCTAATCACACACATCCATCCATCCATCCATTTTCTGAGCCGCTTCTCCTCACTAGGGTCGCGGGCGTGCTGGAGCCTATCCCAGCTGTCATCAGGCAGGAGGCGGGGTACACCCTGAACTGGTTGCCAGCCAATCGCAGGGCACATCGAAACAAACAACCATTCGCACTCACAGTCATGCCTACGGGCAATTTAGAGTCTCCAATTCATGCATGTTTTTGGGATGTGGGAGGAAACCGGAGTGCCCGGAGAAAACCCACGCAGGCACGGGGAGAACATGCAAACTCCACACAGGCGGGGACGGGGATTGAACCCCGCACCTCAGAACTGTGAGGCTGACGCTCTAACCAGTCGGCCACCGTGCCGCTAATCACACACATAAAAAGCAATAAGTTATGGTAAATTTTAATTCTTGATACTTGATTAGATTCTTGAAAGCCAATATAGACATGGCACTTCTATCATTCTTTTTATAGAACATCTTGCCTCACACTTTGGGAAAATCTATGAGAAAAAAAGTCAGCCATGTTTATAAATACAGATGTAAATGTATTGACTGGAACCTGAATCTTCACTTTGAGCCTGCTGACCTGTTACCTGTATGTGGTGGGAAAACCAGTAATTTGTGTTGACCGCCAAAGCCTACTGGAGTGAGCAAAAGACGATCTTAACACCAAAGAAGACGAAGCCCTTAGGATGGTGTTCCTGTCAATAAAAACAGGTGTTAACCAGCTTAGCTAAGACGTTAAGCGCTTGGATAATCCCAGCCCAGATCCAAGCAAAATTCAGCTCTCGAATGCTAATTCTGAGGATGCAGAGTTAAATCACCAGGTTGATTAGGAGGTTGGCTTTGAGCCGTGCTGCTGCTATAGGACATCAAAGCTCACTTTGGATTTGTATAGAATTAAGATTTGATCAACCACGATGTTTTAAGGGTGTTTTTAGCAAATACCTGTTACAAAAAAAAAAGTTTCCAAAATTGCAAAAAATAGCAACAACAAGAAAAACAAACAGTAACTCCACTCTGGTCATGTAGGTGGCTTCATCCACCTATTCATCCATCCATTTTCTATACTCCTTATCCTCACTTGGGTCGTAGGTGAGTTGGAGCCTATCCCAGTTGACTTTGGCTGAGAGGCATGCTACACCCGGAACTGCTCACCAGCCAATCGCAGGGCACATAAACGGGTAGGCAAATAAGCATTCACAGCTAAGAACATTTTTAGTCTTTAACTAAAATCCATGCCAATAATCACATATCAGAGAGTCCTTATTAATAAAACATTTATGGATTCAATACTTTGATTTTGCTAAAAAAAAAAATTTTTTTTCCCTGGCTAATGCCACACAATTCTGTGTAAAGTAGTGACATACAGTCCATTTCAACTACCTGCTAAATTACGGAATACGTTCCTTTCCTGATAAGCTTAATCCTTTTAATCTCCAGGGACCTGTCAGTCCTAACTGATGTCAACCTTAGAATGAAACCAGCTACGCTAAATTGCTCAGTTGCAAAGCACAAAGTTGTTTGCAAGGCCCTTGTTAATCACAAACATTCAGCTATTGACACCTGAGACACATAATCCGAGATCACTCATAAAATAATTTATTGATATCTGTCGTGCGTACGATTGTGCAATCAGATTTCTATTGACTCGTTCCTTGTGCATCATATATTACATTTCCATTTGGGTGTGGGGTGGGGGGGGGATAAATATTCACTGTTCAGTAGGCCTGCATTTACACTAAGCGTAAAGGTCCACTGTAGCATGAAAGACCAGACATATAACCTTCAAGTTGCTCGTGTCTTGCCTTTTGATGAATGTCAACAAAACAGTTGGCGGAAATGAGAAAAAGAGAGATGGGGTGGGTGGGGGTTTGCCTGGCTGGCTGGCTGGGTGGGGAGCGAACACACAATTATAAAAGCCTCATTTCTTCAGAGAACCATAAAGTCTCGTCCCAGAAGGGCAGCTGAGCACAAATCAATTTCTTTCAGTCGATTACAAGCACTGAGGTTCTAACCTTCATTTGTGAGTCTAATACTCCAACAGTTATGTAGAACACATACCAATTAAGCAATTCTGCTAGAATAAGAGGGCCGTGAACTGATGCGATTATGGAGGCTGGGCCGCTGGGGAGGTTGGGTTATCCGCTCAGGAGCAAGGAGAATGAGGGGAGCAAGGAAAGAGAGAATGGGGGAAAGGGATGGCAAAGAGAAAAGAGTGATGGAGGCAAAAGAAAAGTAATTTATTATGCCTAATACTCAATGAATGTTCCCTTGGTAATAAGGCAGGGGAAGTGCGCTAATTTTAGGGAGTGATGCAGTAAAGGTCACTGCACTTCCCACAGGGTTCATGCTGACGGGTGATGCTCAAACACATCTGATAATGCTCTCAGTGACATTGCATCATGGCAGAGGTGAAGAGGATGGGAGATTGGGAGAAGACGCCATTTGTGGAAATTGCCGAGATGTGCCGCTGTGCTTGGAGATCATTCTCACAGCGGATTTTTAACACACACACAGCTGCATGACTGCTAAATGCAATAAGCCTGATGAGAGCTGGTCCAAGATTATCTCCCATAGATGTAGCATGTTTTTGTGTATTGTTTCCCACTAAGTTTGGGTTTACAACCACTCATTTTGACAGTGACATAAATATACGGCAGAAGAAGACAGCCTGTTTTCCTGCTTTTCAGGATCTGTGAGCGTGCATGAAAGGAAAATACATTAGAGCCATTTTGTTGTTTTCTATTGTCACAAGCTAAATCTGAAGGCAATTTCAGTGTCTGCAGCTATATGAAGACCAACACATTGTCATTCACTGCTGAGGTGCACCTTAACCACCGCCCTCACTGCCAGAAGATTTATGGTAATTCCTGATAGCATGTGATAGGATGCAGGCCATAAACCCATGTGAGGTTATGCGTTTCCGTGGCAACCGCTCTCTCTAGTCACTAGCCTTGATATTTGACTTTTCCCCCACTGCATTTGTAGGGTGCTATTTGGATGCCAGGCGTAAGAATAAGAAGCAGATTTTGAGGCAAAGTCGAGACACATATGTTTCACGTTGACTTTTAATCTTCTACTCTTACTCCCCTTCTGAATGACAATTGGACATGAGGAATAATAAACCAAATGAAGGCATATCATTCATTGCGCTTATCCTCATTAGGACCTCACACCGGATGGAGAGCACTCTGGTGCGTTTGGCTACCACTTTTCCTTCCGGAAATATTTTTCTTTTTCGTTTAATATGGTTTGCTTTAACCGGGATCGCCATGCCATGGCTAAAAATGGTGCCGTGGCTCCTCGCTGGCTGGGTCCAGCTGCCTCCTTTCTAGCTAGCTAGCTGGCTGGCTAGCTGGTGCACCTCTCATCATCTGTTGCACGGTGTTGGATCCTGCTCAACTTTCTTCCATTCATTCTGCCACAGTCACCATCCCCCTCTAGGGGTGGCTCCTTTCCTGCTTTGGTTGTGGCGCTGCCTTGGGCTTCCGTGCAGCTCTTTAGGCTTGGCATCGGACGCCTCCTCCCAAAACTGCACTTTTAGCGTCAGTCTGAAATGTTTTTTAATCACCGAAACATCCCGTCCAACACAGAATGTCGTGATGAGGCCAGGAGAAACTGCGAACATGCGCACAAATTTGGGCTAGCCTCAAAAAGATAACCGAGGCTAACGCTAGCCTCATACAGCAGCTTGTGCTTTCCAGCCTGTAGAATGTTAATCTGCCCTCCCTGAGCGTGCTTTAAGCTGTTTATTTACACCCCGGTTGGAATTTACAGAACAAAAATAATGACCCTCATTTTATATTTAAATAAAAGACACACATCGTTATAGAAATTGGCACTGCATCAAAAACCGACATCAATGTGTAAAGGATATCACCACATGGGCTCAGGAACACTTTAAAAAAAACAATGTCAGCAAATACAGTTCAGCGCAACATCCGTAAGTGCAACTTGAAACTCTACTATGCAAAGCAAAAGCCATTTATCAACAACACCCAGAGACGCCGCCAGTTTCTCTGGGCCCGAACTAATCTAAGATGGACTGATGAAAAGTGGAAAAGTGTTCTGTGGTCCGACGAGTCCACATTTCAAATTGTTTTTGGAAATTGTGGATGTCATGTCCTCCGGGCCAAAGAGGAAAAGAACCATCCGGACTGTTATGGATGCAAAGTTCAAAAGCCAGCATCTGTGATGGTATGGGGCTGTGTTAGTGCCAATGGCATGGGTAACTTACACATCTGTGAAGGCACCATTAATGGTGAAAGGTACATACAGGTTTTGGAGAAACATATGCTCCCATCCAAGCAACGTATTTTTCATCGACGCCCCTGCTTATTTCAGCAAGACAATCCCAAACCACATTCTACACGTGTTACAACAGCGTGGCGTCGTAGTAAGAGAGTGCGGTTACGAGACTGGCCTGCCTGCAGTCCAGACCTGTCTCCCATTGAAAATGTGTGGCGCATTATGAAACCTAAAATACGACAACGGAGACCCCGGACTGTTGAAGAGCTGAAGCTGTACATCAAGCAATAATGGGAAAGAATTCCACCTATAAAGCTTCAACAATGTTCCCAAACGTTTTTGGAATGTTCCATCCATCCATTTTCAACACCGCTTATCCTGGTTAGGGTCACGGGACGCTGGAGCCTATCCCAGCTGACTTCGGGCGAAAGGCGGACTACACCCTGAACTGGTTGCCAGTCAGTCGCAGGGCACATATAGACACGGACAACCATTCGCACTCACACCGTCACTGAGTGGGAACTGAACCCACGCTGCCTGCATCAAAGTCAGGCGAGTGTACCACTACACCATCAGTGACTTGTTTTTGGAATGTTGTTAAAAGAAAAGATGATGTAACACAGTGGTAAACATGACCCTGTCCCAGCTTTTTTGGAACGTGTTGCAGCCATAAAATTCTAAGTTAATGATTATTTGCTAAAAACAATAAAGTTTATCAGTTTGAACATTAAATATCTGGTCTTTATAGTGTATTCAATTAAATATAGGTTGAACATGATTTGCAAATCATTTTATTCTGTTTTTATTTATGTTTAACACAAGGTCCCAACTTCATTGGAATTGGGGTTGTAAATGCATGAAATATGTTTGAAGATAAGTGCTGAAAACATATGCAAAGACATAACAATATAGTGCTGAATTGTTGAGACATAGCTTAAGCATCTTTTTCACCATTGGAATCTTGTGGGCGGGGCTAAAACAAAGCACCGTGACATCATGGGGCTGGGGCCTATACTTTCTAATGCGAGTTCCCTCCCCCTATATAAGGACAAAGTGACGTCATTTCGTTTGGCTGATCAGTTGAGTGTTAGCTGTGCTTAAGTTCCATGACAAGGCCCATTTACCACTCCAGTGAGAAGTTAGCAAGCTAAGGATGACTACATCCCGAAAATGTGTCTACGCTGGATGCCTCCATTTACAGAAAAGCTCAGTGACTTTTTCTAAGCTCCCAAAAAATGAGGAAATAAAAAAGTGATGGATTGACTTTTTACAGACACACGTATATTCAGCTGAAAATCAATACGAGTCGACTCTGCAGTGCGCATTTTACGATGGATAGTTTAGCGTCCCCTCCCCGTCACCCTGGACAGGCTTGCAACAGCTGCAAAGCAAACCCAAACAAACATGTCAGATCATATACTGTAGCCAATACCATTCACCTTAAATACATTGAAAAATCCACAGCTAATCTATATAGTCAGTATCGGCAGTGATGGGCGGATCTCACTCATGGATTATCAGTACCAGAATCGGCAGCATAAAACACTAATTGGAGCACCCCTAATTATTTATAGTGTGCACAACATCAAGACACAAGATAAAACATTGTTGGAATGTCAGTGCTCAGCAAATATTTTCATAATTCTGACCTTGATTTATTCTTTTAAGCATTATTATTAATTTGTGCAATTGCAATGCTTTGATTTTAGCGAGGTTAGTACAGAGTCATTGCCATGAATGCAGTTGTACTAATAATTTCTTCAAGGGGGTTGAATAATATAGTATAAAGACGCTAAATACGAAATTATCAATGAAGCAACATATTATATCATGAATATAATGGGGCCAGTACATGTTCTGACAGGCTCACCACAACTTGGCTCTGTCGGGCCACCACACAAAAAGGCTTAACGTCAGACCCTGTGTAATTCTTTGTTTTATGTTTACATTAGGGTAGCGCTTTAGAGTTCTTCACCATTTGCTGCTTGTTGTCAAGTTCGCTGCCACCATCTAGCGCTTGTAACTCAACTCTTTGATCACAATTCGAGACAAAACAATCGTCTGAACAACGGCTTGTATCTCAAGAAACTCATAAGTTGGGTCACTCATGAGTTGAGGTACCACAATAATTACAGTCCACATATAGCACAGCAATTAAAAAGTAATAATATGCCATAACTTAATCAATGTATTGCTTTTTAGAGAGAGAGAGATTAATTTGCTTCCCTATTTATATACAATAAATCACTGTCGGCACTCACATGCTATTGCTCTTGCTCGCAGGCTTTGCGTTGTCTGACTGACTGTACTATGTGTCACTTAAAATGTCAATATCACAATATATAATATTACTTTTTTTGTATCGTGTAAAAAAATATCAGTACTATTGTGGATGCTATGATATGGCACAGATCTAGTCGATATTACAAAAGCTGTAAAAAGAGAGCTGTAAAAAAAGTTGTAGTGAAACATGATTTCTCCAGATGTGAGAGGAAACAAAAGGAAAATAACTCCTCTGCGCACACAAATGTGAGCATTTTGTTAGATACTGATCTGACATTGCAGTCCTCTAATAGATGCTAATTATATTCAAGCTAATATTTAATCACACACACGCACGCACACACACACATTTTCTTTGTATAAAAAAGTTCTAATTAATGCATCCAGAGAACAGGACTTCATTAGAAACAAAATGTGGAAAGAACTGCGCATGTTTAAAAATGTCTTTTCAACTTTAATCATTATTAACTTTGACTAATTTATGTCCTGATTATATCCTCCTGGAGGGATATTTTTGTGCAATTAGAAATGCAAGAACACAATTAGAGGCATACGTATGAACCATATTACACTTCAGTCTATTTCTACACATTTACACAAGTTTGATCGCCTAAAAAAAGCTGGATTTGGTTTCTTTGCATTTTAAAATGTTCAATGTACAGACAATAGTTATTAGTAGACGTTGTAGTACTAAGTTTGTTGAACATGATTAAAAAAAACAGTCAAAAACATTCCTCGTTGAATTCAGAGTTGCAGAACCTGGAGACCCTGTAATTGAGAACGAGAGTGTTCCTCTACCGTGGACATCGACGGCTGGTCTTCCCCATCTTATCCAAAGTCTGATTTATAAAGCTCTACTTGGCGTGTATTAGGATGGAGGATTTTGGTCATAATAATGTATCTGTGATCGTCAGAGTAAATGTAAACTTAGCTGTAGAAACTTTGTGAAGCTTTATGAAGCTCATTGGGCCACATTCACTTACCGTGCATAGGCAGATTTGTGCTTAAATCGTGCGTACACACGTTTGACGGACAAAACTGTAGTCATCAATATGTTCGTACTTGTTTTTGTTCGTACTCTGTGAAAAAAATAGAAGCAGACCATGCATATGCACAAAAAATACGAGATCCGCTGTCTGAAAAAAACCGAAAACGTCAAACACATTGTTCCACCAAGATGCAAAACAGTGGAACTACAGTCATTCATAAAAACAATAATAATAACTTTAACAATAATAACTCACACCAGGTAATTGCTAATGGGTTGACTGTGCTAAATAACAATGAAAAGGACATTTGTCATCACTTTTACCCCCCTTTTGTTTAAGTTCGTCGACAGTATATGCATTTATATGCATGTCCCCCCCGCTGCAGCTGTCAGTGTGCAGTAAGAAGTTGTCACTCAACCTGCTGGAAATGTGAGCGGTCTGCTCACATTTGCAGCAGGTTGAGAATCTGCTGGAAATGTGCGGTCTGCTCACATTTCAGAATCAGAATCAGAATCAGAATCATCTTTATTTGCCAAGTATGTCCAAAACACACAAGGAATTTGTCTCCGGTAGTTGGAGCGGCTCTAGTACAACAGACAGTCAATTTACAGAACACTTTGGAGACAAAGACATTGACAAAAAACAATTGTGCAAAAAGATGCAGAGTCCTCTCGCACTTAGAGCAGTTCGAATGACTAATATTGCAATAGTCCGGTGCAATGACCATTGTGCAAAGGGCGCTGAGACTTCAAGGAGTGTATGCGGTTTAAAGTGAAGTAGTGCGATAATCTGGGACAATGTTGGTTGTGCAAATGTTACAGATACTCCTCAATCAGTGTGCAAATGGAGCAGATGCTACTCTGGCATGAGTGGCCAGTATATGCAAATAGTGCAGCATGGCGAGACAACTACAGCGAGTGCACGAGTAATACATAATTGGCCCCACAGAAATGTGACAACGAACTCAAGTCAAAAAATTGCCAGCTTGTTGTAATGGAATTATAGGTTAGCTGTTTAAGAAGTTGATTGCAAGAGGGAAGAAGCTGTTGGAATGTCTACTAGTTCTAGTTTGCATTGATCGGTAGCGCCTACCTGAGGGAAGGAGCTGGAAGAGCTGGTGACCGGGGTGCGGAGGGTCAGAGAGGATTTTGCACGCCCTTGTCTTAGTTCTGGCAGCGTGCAAGTCCTCAATGGTGGGTAGGGGGGTACCGACAATCCTATGCAGACTCGTCACCGTCCTTGATGAGGCCGATGACAGTGGTGTCATCTGCAAACTTCAGGAGTTTGACAGTCGGGTTCGCTGAGGTGCAGTCGTTCGTGTAGAGAGAGAAGAGCAGCGGAGAGAGGACACAACCTTGGGGCGCCCCAGTGCTGATGCTGCGTGTGGATGAGTGGCCTCCCCCAGCCTGACCTGCTGTGTCCTGCCCGTCAGAAAGCTGTAAATCCACTGGCAGATGGCAGGTGAGACGCTGAGCTGGAGAAGCTTGGCTGAAAGGAGTTCAGGGATGATGGTGTTGAACGCTGAGCTGAAGTCCACGAACAGGATCCTCGCGTAGGTCCCTTCACTGTCGAGGTGTTCTAGGATGAAGTGCAGTCCCATGTTGACTGCATCATCCGCAGACCTGTTCGCTTGGTAGGCAAACTGCAGGGGGTCCAGCAGGGGACCTGTGACACTCTTGACGTGGTCCAGCACGAGACGATCAAAGAACTTCATGACCACAGATGTCAAAGCGACAGGCCTGTAGTCATTCAGACCCGAGATTGCGGGTTTCTTTGGGACTGGAATGATGGTGGAGCGTTTGAAACAGGATGGAACTTCGCACAGTTCCAGAGATCTATTGAAGATCTGAGTGAAGACTGGAGCGAGCTGGTCCGCGCAGACTTTGAGGCAGGATGGGGACACATGGTCCGGGCCTGCCGCTTTGTTAATCTTTTGTTGTTTGAAGATGCGTCTCACATCCTGTTTATGGATGGTTAACGCAGAAGTCAGAGGTGTGATTGTGGTCGCGGGTGCGGCCGGGTGGGTGTGTGGTGTGAAACTGTCCTTTTCAAATCTGCAGGAGAAGGTATTCAAGTCGTTGGCTAGTGTGCTATTGTTCTCAGCTTGGGGGGATCGTCGCTTGTAATTAGTCAGCGATTGGAATGCATGTCAGACTCATTTAGAGTCGTTTGCGCTAAACTGTTTTTCCAACTTTGCTGCATAGTTCCTTTTTGCAATGTTAATTTCTTTAGTCAGCTGGTTTCTTGCTCGATTATACAGGGCCCTGTCCCCGCTCTGATATGCGTCCTCCTTAGCTTGGCGAAGCTGCTTAAGTTTAGCAGTGAACCACGGCTTGTTGTTGTTGAATGTGTGAAATGATTTTGTTGGTACACACACATCTTCACAGAAACTGATATTGGATGTAACAGTGTCCATATATTCATCCAGGCTGCCAGCTGAATTTTCAAAGACACTCCAGTCTGTGCAGTCTAAACAGCTTTGAAGTTCCATCTTGGCTTCATTGGTCCACTTTTTCACTGTTTTCACCGTAGGCTTCGCGCATTTAAGTTCTTGCCTGTACGTCGGTATTAAGTGAATTAAGCAGTGATCAGACGAGCCCAGGGCTGCACGAGGTATAGCACGGTATGCGTTTTTTAGCGTAGTGTAGCAGTGGTCTAAAATATTATTTTCCCTGGTAGGACAGTCGATGTGCTGCTTGTATTTAGGGAGTTCTTGGTTGAGTTTAGCTTTGTTTTTCCAAGACGTTGTTTTTTTTTTTCCAATCCCTACGATCATTTGATTTATATATTTTTCTGAGGCACGGTGGACGACTGGTTAGAGCGTCTTCCTCACAGTTCTGAGGATTCAATCGCCGGTCCCGCCTGTGTGGAGTTTGCATGTTTTCCCTGCGCCTGCGTGGGTTTTCTCCGGGCACTCTGGTTTCCTCCCACATCCCAAAAACATGCATGGTAGGTTAATTGAAGTCTCTAAATTGCCCCTAGCTGTGAATGTGAGTGAGAATGGTTGTTTGTTTATGTGTGCCCTGCGATTGGCTGGCAACCAGTTCAGGGTGTACCCCACATCCTGCCCGATGATAGCTGGGATAGGCTGCAGCACTCCCGCGACCCTTGTGAGGATAAGTGGTTCAGAAAATGGATGGATGGATGGATATTTTTCTTATCCTGAATGTGGAAATGTGATGTAAATTGATCTATTAACACAAATCGGTTGAATTGTGACGTACTCCGATCGGCATATGGCTCATATATTCGCTTTGAACGCTAATTTAAAGAATTTTACCAACTACAAATGCCTCTTTGCTGTGCTATATTTTTTTCCTTACTATATATTTTAGTATATATTAGTTCAGGGTGTACCCGGCCTCTTGCTCAGAGACAGCTGGGATAGGCTGCAGCACGCCCGCGACCCCAGTGAGGATAAGCGGCTCAGAAAATGGATGGATGGATGGATGGATGGAACTGTGTACGAGTGAGTGATTGATTCTGATCCCCTGAGCCCAGAGTTCTGTAGCTAAAATCATCTGAGGTTGAACCCTATATCGTTCATGTCAAACGCGGCCATTAGATCTTTTTTTAAATGAGATACACGTTGTTTGGCCTAATCAGAGCGTCACAGTTGAATTATTTTATATTGTGTTATTTGCTGGAGTTGGATTACAATAATATAGTTTTAATATAGTTTAAAACTATGCCAAAGGGTTTTCCAACAACCTGTCAAATAGGAGATGAGATGATTGCGTTTCAAGTGCTCCAAAAGAGGAGCCCCAATGTAAAAGACCTCAGAATTTATAGGTTTAAAGGAAGCTGCACAGCATACTGTAGCTATGTTCTGCTTGAGTGTGGCTAGACCAATAAAGGTCACACAATACTTTGCAAAATTCAGCAGGTCCTGTAAGTTATCAGAGGTCTCGTAATGTGAACCAAATTCCTCAGAGGTGTTTGTTCAGACAAACTAATCCATGTTCAAGGTCTGTCTCGTTTATTTAAAAGGGAACATATATGACGGAACGATGTGTGATGTATATTGGTCAAATCTTCACCGGGTTGTACTCAAAATATCATGTTCTTTCTCGTTGGTAAAAACAATATCAGATGTATCTGAAAGACACTATAGTAAAGTCTCATACCAAGCTGAATAAATGCAGCAAAGAAAACCCTCTAGCTCCTTTCAGCTATGAGGATAGCTGGCTTCACTGCAACATTTAAAAGAGAATTTTTAAAAAGGAGACCTTGTAATATAATCAACAAAGTCAGAAGGTTAGAATCATTCTTTCTGATTCTTTCAGGAAAGGAATTTCAGAGAGATGGGCGCTCACCATCATCCCTCACGCCCCACTTCAAGAATGTCATTTCATTTTGTTGTTGCTTTTCTATTGGGCTGTGTCAACCGTAATGAATTCCAAAATGTTAAGATTTGCATTTCAATTTGGTAACCTCCCTCTCAAAGTCCCTAACCCCAACCCAGCCTCTAAATCACATTAAGCATATGGCATATCTTTTGAAAGACCCAGCTCCAATGTCACTGCAGCTCCCCCTCATCATCATTATGCCTGCTGCTTTTTACAAGCTAAAGAAATAGCCACACAAAACATCTGGAGCCACAAAAGGGACCTGAAGTGGGCCTCTTGAAAACAGCAGCAACTGTCAACAGCAGACGATGGCCTGTTACAACACTTCTTGCACATGCGCTAACCACAGCAACTTCAGGTAATGTGGGTAAGTTTGAAACTTTGAAAATCAGTCATATACACACACTTATTTACTTCCTAATTGTGTTTAAAGTGGAACTAAACCCTGCATGTCAAACCTTCTAGTGATATTGCAAATTTGCATATCTTCTTTATCTGATGCTGTTTACTTAGTTCGATGAAATATTTATTCTACGAAATTGCTTTTAAAACCCGCATCTACTCACTTATGGAGGCACCCATTTTTATGTCATTACGTGTGCAAAGGTTGCAAGAATGTATCACGTATCTGCGCCAACTTCCGGTGAAAGGGAGGAAGTGATGTCCCTGCTAATGTACAGTGGGGCAAAGAAGTATTTAGTCAGCCACCAACTGTGCAAGTTCTCCCACTTAAAAAGATGAGAAAGGCCTGTAATTTTCATCATAGGTATACCTCACCTATGAGAGAAAAAATGAGGAAAAAAATCCAGAAAATCACATTGTCTGATTTTTAAAGAATTTGTTAGCAAATTATGGTGGAAATTAAGTACCTGGTCACCTATAAACAAGCAGGATTTCTGTCTCTCACAGAGCTGTAACTTCTTCTTTAAGAGGTTCCTCTGTCCTCCACTCATTACCTGTATTAATGGCACCTGTTTGAACTCGTTATCAGTATAAAAGACACGTGTCCACAACCTCAAACAGTCACACTCCAAACTCCACTATGAACAAAGAGCTGTCAAAGGACACTAGAAACAAAATTGTAGACCTGCACCAGGCTGCGAAGACTGAATCTGCAATAAGTAAGCAGCTTGGTGTGAAGAAATCAACTGTGGGAGCAATTGTTAGAAAATGGAAGACATACAAGACCACTGATAATCTCTCTCGATCTGGGACTCCCTGCAAGATCTCACCCTGTGGGGTCAAAATGAACGGTAAGCAAAAATCCCAGAACCACACGGGGGGACCTAGTGAATGACCTGCAGAGAGCTGGGACCAAAGAAACAAAGGCTACCATCAGTCACACACTACGCCGCCAGGTACTCAAATCCTGCAGTGCCAGATGTGCCCCCCTACTTAAGCCAGTACATGTCCAGGCCTGTCTGAAATTTGCTAGACAGCAATTGGATGATCCAGAAGAGGATTGGGAGGATGGGTCAGATGAAACAAAAATAGAATGTTTTGGTAAAAACCCAACTCGTCGTGTATGGAGGAGAAAGAATGCTGAGGTGCATCCAAAGAACACCATACCTACTGTGAAGCATGGGGCGGGGGGCATCATGTTTTGGGGCTGTTTTTCTCCAAAGGGACCTGGACGACTGATCCGTGTAAAGGAAAGAATGAATGGGGCCATATATCGTGAGATTTTGAATGAAAACCTCCTTCCATCAGCAAGGGCATTAAAGATGAAACGTGTCTGGGTCTTTCAGCATGACAATGATCCAAAACACACCGCCCGGGCAACGAAGGAGTTGCTTTGTAAGAAGCATTTCAAGGTCCTGGAGTGGCCTAGCCAGTCTCCAGATCTCAACCCCATAGAAAATCTTTGGAGGGAGTTGAAAGTTTGTGTTGCCCAGCGACTGCCCCAAAACATCACTGCTTTAGAGGAGATCTGCATGGAGGAATGGGCCAAAATACCAGCAACAGTGTGTGAAAACCTTGTGAAGACTTACAGAAAACGTTTGACCTATGTCATTGCCAACAAAGGGGATATAACAAAGTACTGAGATGAACTTTTGTTATTGACCAAGTATTTATTTTCCTCCATAATTTGCTAATAAATTCTTTGAAAATCAGACAATGTGGTTTTCTGAATTTTTTTCCTTCTCATTTTGTCTCTTATAGGTGAGGTATACCTATGTCAATTGGTGGCTGACTCAATACTTTTTGCCCCACTGTACCTACTAGCTCCTTGTTTTACATTTGAGCAAGCCTAGTTTGTTAAAAATGGATCGGTAGGAACTGCAACTGTGTCAGGCTGTCAGCACCGAAGTCTGCAGACTCATTTTCGCCGATTAAACTGGCTTTGAAAAGTATTCCACCGGCTCTCGCAAGTCTACAGTCAGCTAGCTGCTAGGCCGTGAACGCCGGCGAGCTAGCTCCATATTCTACCATTTAATCAATGACAGCGTAATAAATTAGTGATTTTTCAGCATATTAAATTAGCAGTTGAACAGAATTTTGGGATGGTGTGGTGTTGATGTTGGTGGCAACAGTGTATGATGGTAAGATAAACTGCAGTCAGGACAGAAGCCAGTCGCCACGACGATTGTTCATACTAAGCATTAGAGTAACACACTGGATGCCGCAAATGAACTTACAAAGGCCAACTTCAAAATAAAACCCTTTATACTCACGCGTTCGCGCGGCCGACAACCCCTGCCATTGCATCACGTGACCGACACATTGGGCTGCACGCCACACGACAAAAATTGTTGGCGCGTCTAGAATGCCGCGGAGATCATCTCTTGTGATTGGTCCGTTTTATCACATGCTATGATTACGTACTCAGCATTCCCCTTGGTTCCACATACCACCTACGCCGCAGCCTTCTTGATTGATTTTGCAGTATAATTAAACGTATCATCTGGTCATCTAGGTCCATTTGTTCTATCAGACACTGTTCCATGCTCGTCATTGTTATTGCTTTGTTCCTTGTTCCGGAAAGTAAAAACAGCTACTGGAAATGGCCATAAAATGCAGAGGAAACTCCACCCTTTGGTGTCCTAGCCTATACCAGCCGTAGCGACACCTCCAACTTGGAGGAGAACTGCAGTACATTTTCAAAACTGCACGCGTGGGTTGCGCTCAAGTATAAAGACAAACTGCGCGCGGGATAGCCACAATGACGTCAGCGCCAGTCACCGCCGCGCGAGTATTAAGAAGCCTTAACAAGGCATTGACGTCTCATGTATTGTTGGTGAAGCTTTTATTTTGAAGTTGGCCCCTGCAGTGCGTTGGCGGCATCTGGCATGTTACCGTAATGCTGAGTATGAACAACTGTTGTGATGGTTGGCTTTGACTTTTTTGGGTGGAGGCAGAGGTTGATTATATGATGGTTTGAACCCAAACCTGCTAGTGTATTGTTCAAACCATCATGTAATCAACCCGTAGTTATCACAGCATATATGGGGAGCCCGATATCCTGACTTCAGAGTCTCATCAAGTGAAATTCTCAATGCAAGTGCGAGGGCATGTGTGACATTTCAGTCAACAGCAGAGGGAAATACTGCTCAACATGGCCACCCCCTGAGATCGGTGAAAAGAGATGAATTCATTTGTTTAATTCTTATTCTACAAACGCAATATTAATCAGAATATAATGTGTAGAATAGCGTGGGCATGAAGAGTGCTCCCAAATTTTTGCGTTTCCTTCAATTTTAAAGCTATATAGTATGTAACTTTTGGCGCCCCTAAGCTTGAATTCTGCATTACAACATAAGAACAGAGCCGTCGCTTCAATATGACATAGGCAATGCATGTTTTGCCCTTTATATGTGATTCTACAACATTTTTCATTTGAATTTAATTTCTGTGCCGTCATTCCTGTGCCATCATTTCCGTGCCGTCATTTACACTGCGCCACCAACTGGGCCAGCACGGAAACTAAATAGGGCATACATTAAATATAAGAAAATAAGATACTGACGACTACAGGAGCTGAATGGCTTAATTAGCATTGTATCATCTCCTCGAGGAGTGGCTTGGTTGAAAAATGACTTTTTTATAAACAAAAAAAGTTGTGGATTATAGCTTTATGGAAACATAATTCACAAAAGTTTCTCAAGACTGTTATTTTGCACACACTTTATTTCAGAGGAGACCCAATCTTTACATAGTATTATCTACAGCAGTAAAAAATGTGAAAAGGGAAAACTTTTGCTTAATGCACTACTTACTCATAGTTCATTTCAATGAAATGAATAAAGGCACATTCAATGCACAGTTCTGGAATCTGAATAGCATTTGTGAACTTTATGGTGTGTGGCCCTTTCAGTCTCCTCATCTGAAAGGTCTAGCACATTTTTACAAGGTCATGGCCCTCAGGTTTACAACCAAAGTTTCGTATGACAGCAGCCATTATTTCGGGAAAGTAGCTCCTATCCTACAGTCCGAAGCATTTGGTCATTTTAAAACCAGTGGATATCTTTTAGAGGGATTGAATTAAGGTTGTGTCATCGCGGCATAAGCTCTAGTGTCACACATAACATAGTAATGGAATCTATACAAGAGGAGAACTTAAGCAATGCCAATAATAATTTGTTCGGTCATTCAGGAAGTCAGCCAAAGAGGCTTCCGGGAATGTTTTCAACATCATCATTTATTTGGAGAACTTATACACCCAGACTTGCACATTTTATAAATATAAATTTTATCCTCTGAAAAGTATAAACTTCTATCTGTCCACTTTCTAATCCCCTTGCTCTCATGAAGGTCTCGGGTAACTGGAACCTATCCCAGCTGAATGCCGAGAGGTGGTGTACATCCTGGACTGGTCCCCAGTCATTCGCACCGCAAATACAGTGGCTACGGAAAGTATTCAGACCCCCTTAAATTTTTCACTCTTTTTTTATATTGCAGCTGTCAGGGCTGCTGTTTCAGCACACTGAGTCCAGCCCGTGTGTGTGTGTGTGTGTGTGTCATGAGTGCTTTGCAGGGTTGACGTGTTGGAGTCTAGCAGCTGCACCTTGTCATCCTAATTACGCCTGACTGTTCTTAAGACGCCGTGGGACTCCAACTCAGAGCCTTTGCTCAGTATTTAGTAGAAGCACACTTTTGAGGTAATACAGCCATAAGTCTTTTTGGGAATGATGCAATGATGCAAGTTTTTCACAACTGGATTTGGGGATCCTCTGGCATTCCTCCTTGCAGATCCTCTCCAGTTCTGTCAGGTTGGATGGTGAACGTTGGTGGGCAGCCATTTTCAGGTCTTTCCAGAGATGCTCAATTGAGTTAAAGTCAGGACTCTGGCTCGGCCATTCAAATACAGTCACGGAGTTCTTCTGAAGCCACTCCTTCTGTATTTTAGCTGTGTGCTGAGGGTCATTGTCTTTTTTTAAGGTGAACCATGGCCCAGTCTGAGGTTCTGAGCACTCTGGAGAAGATTTTCGTCCAGGATAACCCTGTACTTGGACGAATTCATCTTTTCTTCGATTGCAACCAGTCTTCCTGTCCCTGCAGCTGAAAAACACGGCCACAGCATGATGCTGCCACTACCAAGCTTCGCTGTTGGGACTGTACTGGACAGGTGATGAGCAGTGCCTGGTTTTCTCCACACATGCCACTAAGAATTAAGGCCAACAATATCTATCTTGGTCTCATCAGACCAGAGAATCTTATTTCTCACCATCTTGGAGTCCTTCAGGTGTTTTTTTTTTTAGCAAACTCCATGCGTGCTTTCATCTGTCTTGCACTGAGGAGAGGCTTCCGTCGGGCCACTCTGACATAAAGCCCCGACCGGTGGGTGGAGGGCTGCAGTGATGGTTGACTTTTTAGAACTTTCGCATATCTCCCGACTGCATCTCTGGAGCTCAGCCACAGTGATCTTTGGGTTCTTCTTTACCTCTCTCACCAAGGCTCTTCTCCCCGAATTGCTCAGTTTGGCCGGACGGCCAGCTCTACGAAGGGTTCCAATTAAGGATTATGGAGGCCACTGTGCTCTTAGGAACCTTAAGTGCAGCAGAAACTTTTTTGTAAACTTGGCCAGATCTGTCCCTTGCCACAATTCTGTCTCTGAGCTCTTCAGGCAGTTCCTTTGACCTTATGATTCTCGTTTGCTCTGACATGCACTGTGAGCTGTAAGGTCTTATATACACAGGTGTGTGGCTTTGGATGGATGGATGGATGAATAAGCAAAAATTTCAACAATTAAGTTTTTGTTATGTCAATTTGGGTTGCTGTGTGTACATAAATGAGGAAAAAAATGAACTTAAATGAGTTTAACAAACGGCTGCAATATAACAAAGAGTGAAAAAATTAAGGGGGTCTGAAAACTTTCCGTACCGTATAGACAAACAGTAATAACACTCACATTCACACCTATGAACAATGTAAAGTAACCTGACATGCATGTATTTGGAAAGTGGGAGAAAACGAGAGTATCCAGAGAAAATCCACATAACCATGAAGTGAACATGCAAACTCCACACAGAGATTTCAACCTGGAACTCCTGACGGTGAGCCATGTTGCCAACCATGTACGGTGCTATTCAGTTTGAAAATGTTAAACAATAATTTCCAAAATATTTATAAGCGAATGAATATGCAGTAAATTTCCTGCAATATGAACATCTTATTGAGTTTTTGAACTCATCATGAGCAATATACTGGGCAAGGCCAGGGAGGCAAGAAAAACCCTGCCTTTACTGTCACTGCTTCTTCTGCAAACTCATAACCTGCCCCTAAAAACAAAAAAATGAGTGGACCTGGTAAAGGAGAAGGAAGACAATATCATGACATGCTAAACGTCAAAACTAAAGCACATTATTTGGTTCAAGAACTGAAAGGACTCAATCCATGACAACACAAGCCACACCACTGGAATCTATTCGTCACGTGAATACCGGATTTCTATGGCATGTCGTCTACACTTGCAAAACATATTTCTAGCAGCCCAGAAGCATCAAAAGTAGTTCATAGTGAGTAGTTTATTTTTCACATTTGGAAAAGAGCTCTTCATCGTGACCCTTATGCCTCATTATTATACTGTATCACTCAGTTGCAAAAGTCTGAAGTGAAGTGACTCCCTTGATCTTGAAGGATTTTTTAACTCAAGGATTGATAGAACAGAATACTATGAGAAAATGAGAAAGGAACAAAATTTTTCAGATGAAGTCAAGTCAATTTAATTTGTATAGCCCTTAATCACAAAATAGTCTCAAAGGGCTTCACAGGACCACAGCTGCCAATGATTTGACAACATCCCGTTATCTGGAAAAGGTTAAGGTTCAAATTGGTATAAAGTAATCCCTCGCTATATCGCAGCTCACTTATTGCAGATTCATTGCATCCCAGATTTTTTTTTTTTTAATAGGTCAGTGTAGTGTAGTTACTCACCTGCACATCGCCGACACAGCTTTACATTAATGTAATAATAATATAGAATTCTTCGCTACTTCCCGAATTTAAATTATTGCAGGGGTTTTCTGGAATGTAACCTCAGCGACAAACGAGGGTTTACTGTATACATAAGGACGGTGGCACAATAGTTCCAACCTTCCTGTGTGGACTTTGCATGTTCTCCCCATGCTTGTGTGGGTTTGCTCCAGTTTCTTCCCACATTGCAAAAACATGCACGTTAGCTTAATTCAAGATGCGTCATTGCCCTGCTGTAGACTGGCAATTCGTCCAGGGTGTACCCCGCTTTTTGCCCAAAGTCAGCTGGGATAGGCTCCAACTCACCCGTGACCCTGATGCACAGGATAAGAAAATAGATGAATGACCGTAATCATAACTCAATTTGCTCGGACATCAAATCCATACTCCCCATTGAAATGAACTGAAATGCCATTATTCTATTCCAGCCCTAAAGAATACACCACCATTGCTTTTAATTGCTTTTAATGAATACAGTACAGCATTGTATTGTATAAAAACTAAATAAAACATAATGAAAGAGAATGTAATGACATAAACTGGTTTATAAACTATAATTACTGTACGGTGGAACAAGCTGAAAGCAGAGGTGGGGCACTTGTCATGACTTGGACTCGGGTCGACTCGAGTCGCTGATTTTATGACTTGCGACTTGCTTGGCTACAACGTGTGAAAGACTTCACTTGACAAGGACTTGGCATTCATGAGACTCGACTTGACTTGGACTTGTACTACATGACAAGTTATACTGTCAATATAGTGTGCCCTTTGTTTTTGAAAGAAGAGTTATTTATTATTTCTGTTGTGTGTGCTACTAATCTGGCAACCTGGCTGGTACGTATTGTACAGGCTATGACCCCACCATTGGCCCTGCCACAGATGAGGGCTGAGGCTGTCTCATTAAGCAAGGATCATGGAGGAAACTCCAAGAATGATTACATTTGGACTCACGGATTATCTTTTGGTTGAAAATGGGGGGGGGGGTCAAGCGCAACATGCAAGGTTTGCAGCTCAAGGATAAATGACACAACTTCAACGAGGTTCCCCTTCATCTGTCTGACGCAGGTTAGCTTCACATTAGCTCTCTAATACCTGATCAAAGATTAACTAAACTGGACGTCAGTTATGCATTAAGTGAGACGAGAAAGCTAAAGTGATAGACTATACGGAGAGCAGAATCAGTAACCAGTGGTTACGTTGGATTGGTGCAACGCTCGATGCTGAAGTGGAAGACGACGTCTAAACAAATACATTGCACACGCAATAATTGATAAATAAGGAATACTTGACAAATAAAAGTAGAGAGTCGCATTTAGATCATTGCAACAGTAAAAGTACTGTTTCTTGTTAATGTAAATACTCAAGTAAAAGTAAAACATATGATGCCTTAAAACTACTCTGAAAAGTACGATTTATCCAAAATGTTAAGTAAGTAACATGTAACTGTGAAAATGTGGCACATTCCTACCCACCTCTGGGTACACTGAATAAACAAGGACAAGATATTTTGGAGTACAATGCAACATTTTTGAAAGACAACTCATCTTTGCCAAAAACCTGACTATATTGCTTCAAAGCAGGCCTGCAGTAACTTGGAAGGATTAAAGCCAGGGACATTGTCTTTTATATCCAAAACAAAAGACCAAACTCTCAGGCAACCCACATTTAGGCCTAACAGTTAATCGCCTCATTTCGCTGACCAACAGGAAAGAATTACAGTGCCTGTTAAGTGAGCATAATGAATACCGTTAAGCGGGCCTATAAAGCAGACTTTTGGACCGCCTCTGGCAGTGAGTGGGAGCAGCTCTAAGCACAGGCATTAGTCGGCATGAACCCACGTACCCAAGAATTGCTGATGGAGAAGCAAGGCGGGGCACCCTCCCATCAGTAACGAGTACTAATATTTCAAACGAGGACGTGGGGCCTCAGCACTGACCGTTATATTAAAAATCAAACGGTGTGACCTTGTTAAGATGAATGCCAGGATGGTCTGTCCCCCGGAGCAGCTCCGCTAGACAGCACTGTATTAAAGGTAGCTCTTTGCTGGTAAAGACATCGGCTATGGCTGCAGATATACAGGGTGCATCGGGAACATTACGACTGGCATTTAATTAAAGAAAAGTAAGCTGTGGGATTTTATAGACTGGCTGGGGATCGCTATATCCAGTAAGTGGAAATGAAGGATGCTTGAAAGGCAGCATAAATCTAATACAGCGCTAACTTAACCTTCCTATCATTGTTAAAGTCAGGGCGAGGACACTTGTCTGCAGCGACAACATTAATTTCTATTCCTATTAAGTTTATAGTGCAATGAGTAGCGCATGCATCCTTGTTTGGTAACATCTGAAAATCTGACAGAGATATAATTTCACAGAAATCTACTAATTACCCTGACATTATTATAAATTGAAAAAAACAACCAGCTGACTTGAAACATTGCACAGGGAAAATATAAGGCATATATCAGAGAGGGGTGGCACACAGCCTCACAGTTCTGAGGACCTGGGTTCAAATCCAGCCTCGCCTGTGTGGAGTTTGCATGTTCTCCCTGTGCCTGTGTGGGTTTTCTCAGGGTACTCTGGTTTCCTCCCACATCCCAAAAACATGCATGATACGTTAACGGAAGACTTTAAAATGACCGTAGGTTTGAATGTGTGTGTAAATTCATACATAAAAAAAAAAATCAATACTATTGGTCTGCCGCCACTTCGTCTTGTGTTATTTTTAGGCAATATTAACAAATTTAAAGTGGTAAAAATAGCTTGAGAACAAATTTATGAACTCTCTTCAACACTCAAAATGTCTGAGAAGTATTGTAAAACTATCCCTCTTTCCTGTTCTGTGGATGCTATGCAGAATATTTGTTACTTATATTTAAATTCTGGATATTTTTTTAGATGGCAACGAGTGAAAATAGTAGGGCTAGATACATTTGAGTAGGATTGTGTTGTTCAAATCGACCGCTGTAATGCAGAAGGAAGCGGCGTGAGTCTTGGAGGTCAGTCCGTACAGATTTATTTCTGCCTAATACCGGGTTCAGTCAGCTCTTTGTTGTATTTGTTACATCACCCATGGCTCTAAGACCTTTGAAATAGAGTTTGTTAAGATGACGTAAAACAAGTGATTGCTTTTGTGACGTATTAAATGCTTTTTGTACAGTTGAGGGATTTGCGTAAACATAGATTGTGATGAGGACGGCTGGCGCTGGCGACGTGTCCTGCCGTTTTAATCAATGACAGCACAATCATTTTTTTTACCATATTAAATCAGGAACTGGACATCATTTTTTTGGGGGGGTGGTGTGTTGATGTTAGTGTGCAACGCTATATGATAGCAATATAAGGTATAATACCAACTTGAGCGAAGCAGTGTTTGGGAACTCATGCAAGATGGTGTAGCGACTTTGGAGGTGGTAAGGATTCTACCTGACAGCGATAATATGAATCTGTTATAGTGAAGCTGCACACAAAACAGCATGAGGTAAGTTAGTTTATCAAACTTTCTGCAGCTCCATTTGGAATTACATAAACATGTTGATGCCATTTGACCTGATCGGACTTCCATTTGCTGCCAATTAATGGTGTGTAAATGCTAATCTACTTTTTGAATTCTTATCACCTCACATTTAATTGACTGAATAACTTTGATCAGCGATGTGTACATGTTTAAGAGCTCCACTGAGCCTCATCTTGCAACATGATGTCATGTATCATGAATTGTCCAGCTCTGATGCAGAACACATGAGGAACAAGAAAAAAGGTGCATCATATTGCTTGCCCATCCATCACGGGCCATCAAATAAACTGCATTGGTAGGACACCTCTTTAAGGTCCCAGTGTGTCATAGTTTGACACATCATATCCGGTGCAGTGAGCGAGCCCGGCTGAAATCAAAAGTAAACTCTTCCTCAATCAACTGAGACCTCACCTGCTGCTTGAACCAGGACTATATCCGCCGCCACAGAGCCACACATTTCCAGTTTCCATGCAGTAAGCCAGCAATGAGGAGGAGGTATTAATTTGTCTTATTCTTCAAATATTGAAATGAAAGGTAATTTGCTTTCAGTGAGATGCAATGGTTTCCCCTAGCCAGCTACGAAAATCAGTGATCTACTAATAATTGAAATCTACTGTGCTTTGACACGTGAACATGCTGAGTGATAATAAACAAGTAGAAAACAGCAACAACCTGTGAGTCTTGTCACAAGTGGTCACAACACAGACAGAGTAGGAGGCTGAAACAGTTGTTGGAGGGAGGGAAGGAGAGAGGCGAGGGGGTGGCTGCTGTCTCTAACTTGCCCAGTGGCAGTAGCCGAACTGTCATCGCCTGGACCTGTCACGTGGAAACTTTGCTGTTTAGAGGTGACAGCCGCCCACGGACTCACACTGTGCGCATTCCGCCCTTTACACGCACATACACACACAGTCGGGGTGGTGAGTGGGTACTGTTTGACACTTTCACATCCACTGATTGTTGTGGCAGGCTTGTTGTGGCTTCTGCAGGCTTTTCTCACTGCTGTGTCCCTGACTCCCTTTTAGAGGACGGAGGCTCTTTGTGTGTTATTATTGAGCTGTTGATGTCTACGCTTGAAAACCTCTTTCATTACTTAGTTATTTTCACTGCTGCTGCAAATATGACTGACTCAGTGTTAAATATGAGTTACATGATATACTGTAAACTCACTAGCCAGAAAATTAGTTAAACCTACACAACATTCTGTATATAGTGAGCTCCAATACAACAGGTGTATAGAAAACCCTGCTCTTACTGTTGACGTTCTCTGAACAAAAGCCCAACAATGTAAAACAAAGATTTCTATATGTTGAGAATAATTCAACAACTCCTGAGTGAATACAGATTATTTATATTGTTAATATTTTTTATCACGCTAACAGTACCTGCCTAATGAGTGTGCCGGCATGATCTTTGGAAAGATATGAAAAAGGAGATGATGTAGTGAACATTTTCCCATCAGCACCCTTCCTCCACCTGACTGGCACACACACATTTTATTCACACCGCGGTAATTGCCGCACCAGCTCATCTGAGGTTGTCATTTCTCCCGATAAGACTGCGGTATTAAAAATGACAAAAGATGGATACACACAGTGTCATGCACATTACACACCACATCTCCTACCCTTGTACACAAGGGAAGCAAAAGGGAGTTATTGCATTTTCTACAGGGGAAAAAGAGCCAAACTGTGACACTATTTCCAAAAGCTTCTACAACTAAAATGTTACGTTAAACAAGATACACAACAGTGCAAACAACACAGTGGATCTTAAAGAATCTAAAACATATTGCTTTACAGGCAAAAGTATAATCTTATATTCGGACAACAAATCCCAGGCATCACAATGTCATAGATTTACATAACATGAACATGTAAACCCCACACAGGCAGGACTGGGATTTGAACCCCGGTCCTCAGAACTGTGAGGCAGATGTGCTAACCCGTCATTCACCGTGCCATCATCAATAAAACATGAAAAACATTTTTAGTTATCGCCACTAATGGTGTAGTGATACACTTGCTTGACTTTGGTGCAGGCAGCGTGGGTTCATTTCCCACTCGGCGTGAATGTGAGTGCGAATGGTTGTCCGTGTCTATATGTGCCCTGCGACTGACTGACAGGGTGTGGTCCTCCTTTCGCCCGAAGTCAGCTGGGATAGGCTCCAGCGCCCCGCGACCCTAACCAGGATAAGCGGTGTTGCGAATGGATGGATGGATTTTTAGTTATATATTATGCTCTAGCCGGCACCGTGGACGACTGGTTAGCACATCTGCCTCACAGTTCTGGGGACTGGGGTTCAAATCCGGCCTCGCCTGTGTGGAGTTTGCATGTTCTCCCTGTGCCTGCGTGGACTCCGGTTTCCTCCCACATTTCACAAACATGCATGGTAGGTTCATTGAAGACTCTAAATTGCCCGTAGGTGTGAATGTGAGTGCGAAGGATTGTTTCTATGTGACCTGCGAGTGGCTGCCGACCAGTTCAGGGTGCACCCCGCCTCTCGCCCAGAGTCAACTGGGATAGGCTCCAGCATGCCCGTGACCATAGTGAGGATAAGCGGTAGTTATGGAGTTATGCTTGAAATGGCACTGGTGATACATTCCCTGTTATCTATGTTTTGTATCTTTCCCAGATAAATCATGGAAATTACCATTCCCATTTAGCAGGGATGGAAAAAAAATCGATCCTTGCAACATGTTAAGATACGATTGAATTGGAAACATTATCATCTTTATTGGGAGAGTATATTAAAAACACAAGGAATTTTGTCCCAGATAGTTGGAGTCACTCTAGTGCCGTGCTTCTCAAATAGTGGGGCGCGACTCCCTGGAGGGTCGCATTGCGATGCCAGGGGGCGCGTGTGAGACCCTGAAGAACATGATTTGCCGCACTAGAATAAAGTGTAATTGCACATCCACTGCAGTAGATGGCAGTGGTTCTCTCGTTGCTCTCTTGAGTATTTGCTCTCTGCCATAGATTAGATTAGATTATCCTTTATATGCAATGTTATGTAGAGGTGTATTCGCGGGGGCTGCTGGTGGGGGTTCTCAATTCTTTTTCCTCTTCCTGGGGGCGACATTTGAAGCACTTGTACGTGGTGGATACAAAAATTTCAAAGTCATGGATAGGAAATGTGTTCTAAGTCATCCATCCACATCCATATTAGTGGTAAGGAAAATAACCCGAATGCAGAGTAACATGGAATACAGTGGTTCGATTACCATGTACTGTAGCTTGTTGAGTGACCAAAGGCGACAACCAGCCAGCAGTGGATACACCCTCTTTCATGGCTTGAATCGGACTGTGAGAGTCTGCAGCTGTTGCTGGGGAGGATTCTGCATCAACCAACCGGGGCAGGATCTGAGGAGGACCATTTTCCCAGGGGCATCTACCTGCGGGACTCCATTTCATGAAATGGACTGTCACGCTGTTTGAACTAACATTGTTTAGTATTTATGTATCACATCACGTGATTAATATTGGCCACTCGCCATTGTAGCCTGGTCATCCTGGAAGGGGGATATCTCCATCTGTAATCCATTAAGGTTTCTTCCTTTTTCTAAAATGGATTTTCTGGATTTTTACCTTTACTGGATGGGAGGTTTAGATCAGGGGATGTCGTCGAGCTATGTGAACAGTGGCTTGTGAATCCTGTTGATACTCTTTTGTGATGAAGGGTTATATACTGTAAAAAAAACTTGACTTGAATAGCATTTATATGGAAAAAGAGGGGAAAGGAATGTTAACTGTTCATTACCACTTTCCTGTAAGCTATAATCATCAAAATTCTGCATATACAGTAAATTTAAAAAATAAATCTGAAATATTTCACTGAGTGTGTGTAGTGCATCTCTATAATATGAGTTCACTTTTTGAATCAAACTACCTAACTATATTAAGCTTTGACCCTATTCTAATTTAAGATGTACCTGTTGAAGTAAAACATAAAGTAGAAAAATTTGTGTCTGGGAGATCTGCGTGCTGGCAATGCTTATTGGCTTTTTATACCTTCTTGTAAATTATGGCAAATTTAAAAGGAGTATCCATGTCTATAAAATGCTCCGAATCATCACAGCCTTTTTCAGTTTTAACAGTTTATACCGCTTCTGCTATTGACATATTTGGTGTTCTTTAATAGATTTGATGATTGAACTCTCCTCAGTAATAAAAAAATAATAATCAATCGAAACCTTTGTTTAACCAGAAAATAAAACCCATTCAGACCAAGGTCTCTTTTTCAAGGGTGACCTGGCCAAGAAGGTAGAGCACAATTCATGTAAAATCACAATTTTACAATATATTCTTTTGAACAAACAATATTAACAAAGAATCCTCAGATTCCCAAACAGAAAAAAAAGTTTAAGAGGTTGAATGGTAAGCCTGATTATGCTTGACTGTGAGCTGATTAAAATTTGGGTATAAAAATCATTTTGAAAGTTGAAGTTAATCGTTGAAAGTATTTGTTTTCTCATTAATGACAGGTGGTTGAATAAATGTGTTATTCCCTTTACATCAGGACCGTGATGACACAAAGAGAGAGCCTCCAGTCGTCACCTCAGATGAACAGCAGGAAGATTCAGAGAGAACAGAGCTCATTTATGCTTTTCTTGGGGCTAACTGGTTATTAGCTGGAATCAAATGATCCATCAAGTCTGATGCCAAAGGCAGTGCCAGCATAGAGAGGCCAATTGCATGAATGGGTGTACTGTACGTGTTAGAGAAGTGCAGCAGAATTCCACTAATGCAAATCAGAATCATCTTTATTTGCCAAGTATAATCCAAAAAAACACACGAGGAATTTGTCTCCGGTCGTTGGAGCCGCTCTAGTACGACAACAGACAGTCAATTGACAGAACACTTTTGAGACATAAAGACATTGACAAAAGCAGTCACTGAGCAATAAAGGGTTTCTAGTTATCTGGTAATGCCGGTACAATTTATTTATTTATTTTTTTACAATTGTGCAAAAAGATGCAGAGTCCTCTAGCACTTAGAGCAGTTCGAATGACTAATATAGAAATAGTCCGGTGCAATGACCAAGGAATGTATGCAATTTAAAGTGACCAGTAGTGAGATAATCTGGGACAATGTTGATTATGCAAAGGTTGCAGATACTCCTCAGTCAGTGTGCAAGTGGTGCAGATGCTACTCTGGCATGAGTGGCCAGTATTGGTCAACAACAGATATGCAAATAGTGTAGCGTGGCGAGACTAGTACAGTGAGTGCACGAGTAGTATATAATTGGCCCGACAGAAATGTGACAAGAAAGTCAGACAAAAGAAATTGGCAGCATGTCGCAATGGAATTGTAAATTACTTGTTTAAGAAGTTGATTGCAAGAGGGAAGAAGCTGTTGGAATGTCTGCTAGTTCTAGTTTGCCTTGATCGGTAGCGCCTACCTGAGGGAAGGAGTCGGAAGAGCTGGTAACCGGGATGTGGAGGGTCCGAGAGGATTTTGCACGCTCTTGTCTTAGTTCTGGCAGCGTGCAACTCCTCAAGGGTGGGTAGGGGGGTACCGACAATCCTTTCAGCAATTTTGATTGTCCGTTGCAGTCGGAGTTTGTCCTTTTTGTAGCAGCACCAAACCAGACTGTGATGGAAGAACACAGGACTGATTCGATGACCACTGTGTAGAACTGCCTCAGCACCTGCTGTGGCAGGCCGTGCTTTCTCAGAAGCCGCAGGAAGTACATCCTATGCTGGGCCTTTTTGAGGACGGAGTTGATGTTGATCACCCACTTCAGGTCCTGAGAGACTGCAATTCCCAGGAACTTGAAGGTCTCGACGGTTGACATAAGGCAGCTGGACAGCGTGAGGGGCAGCTGTGGCGAAGGATTCCTCCTGAAGTCCACGATCATCTCTACAGTCTTGAGCGTGTTCAGCTCCAGGTTGTGTCGGCCACACCACAGCTCCAGCCGCTCCACTTCCTGTCGATATGCAGACTTATGACCGTCCTTGATGACGCCAATGACAGTGGTGTCATCTCCAAACTTCAAGAGTTTGACAGCAGGGTACTTGGTATCGGCAAGTACTCAAATATAAGTACTTGTACTCAGTCCGAAAAAAGTGGGCTAGATGCAACCCTATTTAGAGGTTAAAACGTTTTGCTATTGCATTGGGGGCAAGCAGTGCAGCGGCTGACCACCTCCAGCAAGAGAACTGCACTTACAGACCTGGACTAAAAAGACTAAATGTGTTTTTTCTCTCTTTCGGTTGACTCAAATATGCATTTGGTGAACCCTGGTGAATGTGATTTGACACTTAACTATCTGAACACATAAGTCCAAATGAATGCCTCGACGCTTGCCGTTGTCAGACAATAAATGGAAAGTGAAAAAGAAAAGATAAAGAAAACACATCCTTGTAACAGCAGGGGTTAGGTGCAGGTATTGGTGACAAACGCTAAATAACACACAAAATGCCACACAACACAAAATAAACAAAAAATGACATTATGCAACTTAACCCATATAATACTTAACTTCTACACTTTAATCCAACAAAAAACTGTAAATCGAAGGCCTCACAAACCTGAATAATGAGGTAAGAAGTTGAGTTACTACAACATGCAAATCATGAATTAGACTGGATGAAGAAGACCTGTACATTCTGCATCCCTCCCCAAGCTTTAAATTGAAAGTACATTAAAACTAGCAGGTAGACAAGAAAGCATGATGCAGTAGCGCTATTTGGATTCAACACACTTACCGAAATGAAAAGCATGCATCTAATTTCTAATGGAAGTCGAGAAGACCTGGAGTGATACAAATTGGATTTCATCCTACCCGATAAATAATAAGCGCTTGGTGAAAATACCCATTGGCAAGTCATTAAAAGTGAAGCTTGCAATGTTGGAAGGGTTCACCAGCTCCCCGGGTGCTACTCACAACCTGAGACCTGGACAGATAGGCAATCGTGCTGATGAATTGAGCCATAAAGGTGATTGGCCAAAATGAAACTTTGAGCCTCTGAGGAAAAAAACACATTCATTTGATTTGAATGCATCACTATGGTGAAAGGATTGCAAGAAAAGGATACTTGGGTAGAAACAATATGTTTTCACAGCAGCCCAGCATGAATCACAACAACAAACTCGGCTGGCGAGAGACAAGCAGAGCCTGTGGGATATACTGTATAAACCTTCATTACCGGGCTGTCAGGTTATGGATGCAAGGCCTTGGGTGCAATATGTGAGTTTAAAGCAGTGGCTGCTTGCTAATTACAAATTTAGGCAACACACAGCCATTAAGACACAACCCTTAGAGTCTGCTAAGCTAATTTGTCTAATTACATCTTTGTAACTTATGAAAAGATCTAACATTACCCTGAAGGCTTGCTTTTGGGAGCGGGGGCCTTGGAGATGGTAAACCTTACTGTCTTGCAGTCATCCACATGTCTAGCCAGCTGCTCGGCACTCTGAACCCAGGAAAGGTTGCAAGAGGGGCGGGTGGGATAGTACCCCTGTTGAGTGATGCTGGAACTATTTATACATCTCAGAGATTCCTCTCCCATAGGACAGCCACCCACACCCTGCCAACATGCCTGCCGGTTTATTTTCCTCGTTAATGTGGCATTTTTCAGAATTTATTAGCAAAACCAATATTTGGTGCCAGTTATGAGATGCGTGGGCTCCTAGTCAGTGTAATAGATTGTTACCGAGCCGTCACAGCAATGAGAACCTATGGCAGGTCAGCTAACAAGCATCTTTAATGGATGGAGAAAAGGGGTGGCCATTCACGGTGTGTCAATTCCCTGATGCTTGACAGGTTTAACAAAAATCCCAATTATCTTCATTGAAAAATATGAATATTTCCGAGCTGCATGCAGTCTTAGGAGACCATATTGATTCGAAGGATTTGGGTCGTCAACCTCCATGACCACATCGAAGGATTTGGGTCGTCAACCTCCATGACCACATCCACAGTAACCTTTTCTGTGAAGATTCCAAATAACATTGTAGATAAAGTTTGACATTGGGATGAAATTCCAAACAGCTAGTATTATAGTTTCAAATTGTAACTATTGTTACCACCACGACTACTTCTTTTGTTTGTTTTGTTTTGCATTTATTTCTATTTTGCTGTGCTGTGTTTGCAGCCTTTTTAAAATAGTGATGTGGTGTTGTCAACTTCAAGAATTTGTAGCTATATTTAGAAAATAACTAGTGGCTCTTTTTCAAACCAAAAAAATGACAAGCGATAAATCTAGCAACTTTTTTTGATTTATTGGAGACATTTGAAAACACTAGACTCCCTCCCAGATGTGGTCTTGGCGGGACTTCAGCCCGTCTGCGTCCAAAATGCAAGTGAATCCTGAGCTTGAATCCTTGAGTTGACAAAAAGTTCTTTAAAAGCAAGAATATAGCCAATTCGAATGCATCTTATTCTTTATATTATTCACACTTTGTTAAAAATTCAAAGTTGTTCTTTCTGTTCATATCCTGTATGTATGTCAAAATCTATTTGAATTAAAAATATATTTATATTGTGTCAAATGTTTTGATTAAAAAGGATTCATTAGAATTCATCCCAATTTGAAATTAATTCGATTGATTCGATGGTACAGACCAGTGGCACGGTGGTCAACTGCGTAGCACGTCTGCTTCACAATTCGGCTGTGTGGCTTTTCTCCGAGTACTAAAGATTGTTTGTTTATGTGTGCCCTGCAATTGGCTGGCGACCAGTTCAGGGTGTACCCCACCTATCGCTCAGAGTTAGCTTGAATTAGGCTCTAGCACGCCTGTGACCCTAGTGAGGATAAGCGGTACAGAAAATGGATGGATCGGATGTTACAGTCCCACCTTTATTTAATCGTTTAGTCATTTTAAGTAAATCCCAGTGGTCTTCCATGCATAAAAATGCCCCTAGGGTGTTTCTGTTTCGTTCTGAGAAGTTCTAATGTCCAAAATTAAATAGGGCTTCTGATTTGACATGTTCTTGTCAAATCCGTTCAATGCGTGTATGTGTAACTTTTTTGCGAACATTTCTTTTGTAATGTGATAATATGATAGTGATCATTTTGGTCATGATGCTATGATACTGTATGTTCATTCCGTTGCTTCCCAATGAATGTATTTCTTTGGTTGAATGGAATTGGTTGAGGTTGAATTGGACAGTTTATACAACTTAATTAATTAATTTAGTTCTCGTATTTTCCAGTGTAACATTCACATGAGATCGAAACTGTTTTTGAGATAATGTTGCTCCAGTGTAGAAATCTCTCATGTCACCTCACATTGAATAACACCCACAACATAAAAAAACTAACAAACATATAGTTAGGGAATAATAATTAGGGAAAACTAAGTCAGAAAAAGAACAAACAGGATGATGCCATCTACCGTCTTCCTTCCTCTTTTCTCTTGTCTGCAAACAACAACGGCTGGTCCAGTTTTGAGCCAGACATTTGCTATTTTCAGGTCAAACAGTCTGCCTACGTGGTGCCTCGCTCATCCCGCTGCTCATGGAGGAACCAGTTCTTATCCACCACCATGCAACCGAATAAAATGTGATTAGTATTTGTGAACAATGTAAGTCCTGCAGCTCGTTTAGAAGGGTAGTTGCAAGATAAGAGTATCAAAGTGTTGCTTCAAATCAAATTGGAAAAGGGAGTCATCACATTCATCTCAAATTTGTCATCAGACCATATAACCATGAATAAAAATTCCAGAATCTTTGTTGGCCCACTTGCGGAAAGAGGGTTTTGCTTGGGGGCAGCCACAGATTTGTCAACTGAAATCTGGACAAACCTCGAAGTCATTATGAAGCCAAAACATCTTGTTTTTACTCATTTTACCTCTGACTAACTCTTTGTTTTCCAATAAGGTGAGATTTTTTCCGGCCTCCTCTGTCAGTACCAGCTATCACTTGTGTGAATTTTCAGAAGGCTAAGTGTGTGGGAACCACAGTATCAGTTGTGCTCATCTATCTCAGCTCTTTTACTGGAGAGTGGGTGGTTTCTAAAAATGTCAGACAAGATTCAGAGTGAATATCAGAGGTTAAAGCAACACTAACTGACAGTGGAAAGAATTCAGTACACATTTTTCATCTTGTTTTGGGGGGGCAGCATGATGATTACAAACACCCGGAGGACAGTGAGTGAAGCTGAATGATGGTCTGTCCCAGTGGAACTATAATATGCACCATTGTGTGCAAGTTCTTTCTTTTTCCAACTACTTTTAATATCATGATCATAGTCTTTTCTTTACAATACAATTGGGCTTTTTTGAATTCCAGGTTTCTGATTCTGAATATGGCACATCATTAGAGCTCCCAGCGTGGATGCACACTAAAACAAAGTAATCCTTTCGGTCCTCCTGAGACATGCTCCCTCTCAGTGAGAAGAAAGATAATCTAGATGAGAAGCTTGGTGGTGATTAAAAACTTAGAATCTGGTAAGATTTAGTCAGTCGTTAACAAAAACTGCAGAATGAATATATATCATTTATTTATAAAAATATGATGTCATATGTGTAAATATGAAAAGCCCAAACACTGGGTTGTTGTCATCTTTGGTGGATCTGTTGTGACATCTTGTGTTTTAAAAGGACATTGTAGACATTTAAAGTTCCTACGGGTGTTTTGAAACTGTCCCCTTCCCCATTCACCCGAGCAAGTAGGAAGTTCTTTTACCCACGTTACCAACTGTGGAAGTAAATTGCACATGCGTGATGTGACAGTGGTAAACATGCCCCTGTCAGTTTTTTGGGAACATGTTGCAAGCATCAAATTCAAAAGTAAGTAGGTAGGTAGGTTGGTAGATAGATAGATTGATTGATTGATAGATAAAATATTAAAGAATAATCAAGATAAAATATTAAAGAATAATCAAATACAAATGCAGTAAAACACTAATGTGCAGTCATAATTTGTTGTCTTCAGTGCCCATATAGCTCTTCTTATCTCTCCCTTTCAAATGCATTAGCAGAGCTAGCAGTGCGAGGGCATCAGTGGCACCATCAGTAATGTCATGGGCACTTTAACATGATGAAGCACACTACGGCCCTGCTGGCATGAATAATTCACATTACTTCACGGCCAGTGAGAGAGAGACAGGGTTTGGCTTTGCAACTATGGGTTGTAGGAACAGATGTGTGATTTTTAAGGCACACACAGGCTCCTGTTTTGGGTGAGCAAGCAATTATAATTCCATTTGATATTTCTCTTTTAAAGAGTGGAAAGACCTTGAGCTGGGCCGGGAAAAATAATTAAGGTGGGATCAGAAGAGGGAAGCTATGGTTTACGTGTAGGAGGGGAGTGGGGAAGAGGTCCTCTTCGCCATCTATGAAGGTAGCACTTCATTCCTTCATTCATTCTCCGTACCGCTTATCCTCACTAGGGTCACGAGCATGCTGGAGCCTATCCCAGCTATCTTCGGGAGAGAGGCGGGGTACACCCAGAACTGGTCGCCAGCCAATCGCAGGGCAAATATAAACAAACAATCATTTGCACACCTACGGGCAACTTAAGAGTCTTCAATTAACCTACCACGCATGTTTTTGGAATGTGGGAGGAAACCAGAGTACCCGGGCCCTCAGAACTGTGAGGCGGATGTGCTAACCAGTCACCAGTAGAACTTCAATCATTGTCAAATAAGTAGCCGTTTCCAAGCCCATCTTTTATCATTATGTATGAATGTATCTATCTGTGGATCACATCACCCAGCAGACCACTGGATGCCTCCATCTTATATACATGATAGGTAGATGATATGGAAAAAGGATACATGATCACAAATTGGCCAACTGAGGGTTTGGATTCACATCCTTGGGTGGGGAAAAGACCACTACTGAACCTTGTGTTACTCTGGAAATAGAATAAGTGTAAGCAGCTGCTTCACAAATTGCACATTGTCTCGAAACTCAATGCAAACAAAAAAAAAAGTCACTTCATTCAACATGTTAAAAAATGCTTCCAGGGCTTTGATGTCTAACCTCTGGGCCTCTGGCACTGCAGCTGCCAGGAAAACTTTAAATAATTTAGCGACGGTGAGAGCGAACACTTGGAATGGGATTAAGAAAAGTTTGTTCACAAAAGCTGCTCTCAAACCATTTCAAAATTGTCACAGGGATATCAACCCCACCTTAATCTCTTCTAATCATACTTAAGCATGTATGCTTAATGTGGAAAAGCCTGGTTACAATTTTGTTTTCCTTCAGTTTCCCTGTAACTACACAGTTCAGAGAACTTTTTGGCTGTGATGCAGACACGAGATATGACACAGTAACAAGAACACGCAAACAGGAGAAATTACAACCCACATTACAGACACCCTTGTTGACTACATGCGGCACAACAGCTAATGAATTCAGTCTGCCAAATTTCAAGATGTGCCAAAAAATAAAGCTGTTATAAACAAGGAAAAACAAGTCTGATAACGTCAGTGATTGGTTGTGATTAGCATCAGCCTCCTTATGTGTACCTCAGAAATTCAAATTGCTGGCTTGATGTACGACCAAGCTAATATTATTATTCCAGACAGTTTATAACCCAACGGCAAGATGATTACATTTGACTTGCAATGATTTCCCCCCACCGCTGAATGAGAAAACAGCTTGGAAAAACGAATAGACATATTTCCCAAAGTCAATTTGTTGCTCCTGTTTTACTTTAAATACATTTCATCACTGCTGTGAAAAGTGTTTTGATTTATCGGGCATTTAGTATGCAGAGATGAAAGTAGAGAGCCCTTTTGTCCCTCAACTTTGCAGGGCACAGTACTGTTCAAAAGAGGGTTTAGCATGCGTGGCACAATCAAATGCATCTGCGTCCACTACACTACTTCTACTTATCACTATCCTCATCACCTATCAGTTCTTCAACCTAGGTCTCACTGGAACAGGGGCTGAAATACTTACAGCGTGTAAACACCTTTAAAAGTTCCCCTAATGGAGGAAAAACATTTTGTAATGTTTGAGACCCCCAGCAATGTGGTGGGTTTATAGAGGACTAAGTTACTGTCTTTCGCCTAATTAGTGCTGAAAGTGCCTTCCTACAGAATGAAGGAAAAAGGCAGGAAATCAATGTGGTAAGAGCTTTACACATTTCATTATTTTCATTTGCACAATATCCTTCTGTTTCCATTCTCTCCTTTTGTGTCACACTAAATGTGAAAGTAAGTGTTGTATACACAGATTTGAGCATGACTGAGGTAGTTAGCAAAGCACTGTTCACATCATTTATAGGGATGGTACTTAGTAGAGCAGAAATTACACCTTGGAAAGCAAGTATTTCTGATCTAATTAAGAGCTGGCAAAAGATGGCATCAGGAGCTAACAGATTTGACCCCTCACCCCTTTTTCTCCTTGCAGAGAGCTGTTGCAAAAATGAGAAACATGGGCATGAAGAGCAGGAGATAAACGGAGAAACAAACATTCCCAATCAAGCTTTGCCTCCGACACAGCTTGATTTAACCATTAAGAGCAATCAGATCTGACTTGCTTAACTGTTAGCATTCTTAAATCATCAGGAAGTGCCTCCAAGGAGACGATAATCACTGTGCCAAATTGCTACGCTCGCTAATTTCATTTCTCCCAAGCATTTGCTTGTAGTTAGTGTCGATTAATCAATGACAGGCTTTTAATGCTGCCAGATACCAGGGGTGTTACATTAAAGTGTCATAACTTGCAACATAAATGAAAAAATATATATACATTACTTTCTAATACATACAATTTTCCTCACCCCTACCAATGCCCACCTCTCCTCCCGCTTCAATCTCTCACCTCGCCCCCGCCCATGGTGGGAGTTCAAATCTAATTCTCAGCCCATCTGGCAGGCGTAATGAAGGCGGCCCGGGCTCGTGGTGCCCTGCTGCCATGGTTTGGTGGAGCAGGAGGATAGCTGGCAGATTGGGTTAGGATGAGTCGGGGAACCTGCTGAGTGAGTAAGCCGGCCCAGTTAATCTCCCATGTGCCCCAGCGTGATGGGGGCCAGGGCCAACCACAGACTGAGGGAAAGTGGCAGCAGTGTAAAGTGCGGATGGTTGTGGGCTGAAGACAGGAGGGTGAGTCTGGTAGTCATTTACATTAAGGGCATCCAGCTGGGAACTTGCAGTAAATGAAAGGTTAAATAAATCTGTTAGTTTGCTTATCATCAGCCAAATGGGGCAGTCAGAGGGTAATTGTATATGAAATACTTTTTGACTGTGTGAAATGTGGATGTGACAAGGAAAATCTGAATCAGCCTCGTTTCATCTCTTCAAGCAACATCTACTCAAGAGAGAAAATGTTATACTACCAGGACTAACTTAGAAAAGTTATGGGCCATTTCTGTCCCACTGCTTGGATTTTAGGCCTATTGCGTAAGCTAAACATAACATTTAATATGGCTCGCATTAAGGTTTTGCTTGTCTCCTGTGTACTTCTTACTCTTGAAACTCAGGCGCGCTGTTTAAAAACGCAGGCGCCAAAAGCTCAAAAACTAATTGGCATGGTATCACTAGTATGAAACGGAATTCAACAAGTGTGCATGAGAATGTTGTAGACATATTGAGAAGTCAAAAAGATGTGTGACTGTTTCATTTCTAAGGATTTTATGGCACTAATTCAAGATTTATGGCCTAAACATCGGATCTAAACATCATTTGCATCAGAAACAAAGAAAGGTCATTGTTCACAATCATTTGTCAATTGTGTTCATGATCGGTATGTCAAGACTGAATACTCATATTGGTATCGGTCTGGAAAAAAAGTGGTATCAAACATCCCTAGTTTACATACAAAATTATAACACCAACCCCCAAAACTTGGACGTATGAGACATCACTTTGGGTTTGGCTAATGTAGTCTATTTCAGTAGTTTTCAAACTCCTACGAGAAGTAATTGAGTTGCCATACTTTTCAATCAATTTATTTATGTTTTCTTTTTTTTTAACATTTCTATTGTTACTTTTCTAATTTGTCATATTTTTTTTTTCCAGGGCCATAACTGATGCAAGTCAGTCAGCACAGAGAATTAGTTGTCGTGTGAGGGAACTTGTTTTGTGGATGTCGTGGCTGTGCTGTTCTCCTAATACAACTTTAATCTTCAGTACCAGAAAGTTGCAGCTTGCACCGTGGAATTCATCCATAGGTAAGAACTATTTCACATATACCGTAATTTTTTAAAGTTTAATTTAAAGTTACCATCGCAACGTACATGTGCACAATAGTCACATTGCAGGACCTGCGATGTGACTATGTTGCCTTCAAAATATGTCTTTTTAGTACCTTTCCCCCCCCCCCCTGTGTGGATCTGAGCAGTTTGACAGATAGCAAACCATTCTCCAAATGAGAGGCAAAACGTGCATGCTTTAAGTTGTTTGTCCTTCCAGTTGTAGTTTACTGTAAAACTTGACACGTTACAAAAAGAAGTAAACAACGAACATCAGCTACCTTAATGCTAACATCCAGTAATACAAAAATCCATAACATGCTAACGGAAATGAACACAGATTTTACGGGAATTATAAACCCAAACAGAGCAGCCCAGAGTGTAATATACTTATCTTGCTGTATGATAACAATTAATGAGGACCCAAGAAACAAATGTATCACTCTTGGGAATAGAACAAATGCATCTCCCAACAGATTACGAGTGGTCGAGGGGGTTGGGGGACGAAGATAAGCTGTACAAAACGTGTGTCGCGTTAACTAATGCATTCAAATATAAATGCATATTGTGCTAAAACATATGCAAACGTAAAATAACAAATTAATGACAAACAAATGACTAGTGTTATAATAATAGTAATAATAATAATAATGGATGGCTGGGATGGGCTCCAGCAGCCAGCGACCCTAGTCAGGATAAGTGGTATAGAAGATGGATGTATGGATAATAATATGATCTATAAAAATAGAGTTATTATCATCAAAAAAACTAACAATGGTGATAAAAATACATATTGATGGATAAAAAGGTATAGTCAACACTGTATTAATTCCTTATTGTAAAAACAAAAACAAAAATACAGTATACTACTGGATCAGGCGGCACGGTGGCCGACTGGTTAGAACATCCACCTCACAGTTCTAAAGACCCGGGTTCAAATCCGGCCTCGCCCGTGTGGAGTTTGCATGTTCTCCCCGTGCCTGCGTGGATTTTCTCCGGGTACGAGTCAAGAGTCAAAACTGTCCATAGGTATGAATGCGAATGCAAATGTTTGTTTGTTTATATCTGTCCTGCGATTGGCTGACAAACAGTTCAGTGTGTACCCAACCTTTTGCCCGCAGTGAGCTGGGATAGGCTCCAGCACACCTGCGACCCTAGTGAAGATAATGGATGGATGGATCGATTACTGGATAAATCAACCAATCGCGGGGCACATATGAACAAACAACCATTTGCACACCTACGGGCAATTTAGAGTCTTCAATTAACCTACCACGCATGTTTTTGGAATGTGGGAGGAAACCAGAGTACCAGGAGAAAACCCACGCAGGCATGGGGAGAACATGCAAACTCCACTCAGCGAGGCCGTATTTGAACCCGGAACCTCAGAACTGTGAGGCAGATGTGCTAACCAATTGTCCAACGTGGTGCCCGTCTTTGAACATTGTGGTCTTTAATTAGGCTCCAGCAATACCATCATTGCATATGAAACAGTCACACGTCCTATTGACATCTGTAATTTTTTCCCCAGTGCATCTTATTACTCACGTTCTATGTTTCAATTTCATATCAGTGACACCACATATGCTTTTAATTTTCTGCTTTATGACAGCAGAGCTATCCGGTGTCAAAAGTATAAAGTAGGATGCTGGCAAACATGAGCTGGATATGGACTGTGTTAAATGGCATTTGTTCACCGCTCCTTCGCTAGAATTGACTACGTTCTCACAAATACCTCAATTGCTCAAAACAGCACTTTCAAAATACATCCAAGAATAATTAGCGATCAAGTTCTCTCTGCCTCAAACTTGAATCAAACATGATACCTTCTCCAACCTGGCGCTTTCATTATTCTCTACTGAATTACAGCTTACCAGGGAGTTGCCCGGGAGGCATCCTAATCAGATGCCCCAGCCACCTCATCTGGCTCCTCTTAATGCGGAGGAGCAGCGACTCTACTCTGAGCCCCTCCCGGATGACCAAGCTTCTCACCCTATCTCTAAGGGAGAGCCTGGACACCCTGCGGAGGAAACTCATTTCGGCCGCTTGTATCCGGGATCTTGTTTTTGTTCCCTGCTATTCACACTATTTATCGAACCACTGGCAATAGCAATACGGCAGAACACTAATACTTTGGTTATCTGTTGTGGGACTTTATTTAGTTTGCTTTATCCATGTTCCTTGTTTGCCCTTTTTTTTTTTTTTTAATTCAATATACTTTTTGCCTTGCCTCCCTGCACTTGGGTCCTCCACGTTTTTGCCTTGCCTTCCTCGCCTTCAAAAACCATTCGTGACAGAACTACTTCCACAAAACAAAAAACTCCTTTCAAAAGTATACAAATTAATCTCAAGTACTAATTTAATACACTTACCAGTCACAAAATGGGGAAAAAAGACCTCTCTACTGACATTGATTACTGGACACAAATCTGTGGAAACACATTCTCAAAAAACAGTAATTTACAGCCAATCCAGTTCAAAGTACTCCATACATCACGTTACACAATATAGTATGCATAAAATGTGCTATTCAAAATCAAACATATGCATTCATTGTACTGAAAACGCTCCAGACACTTATTTACATGCTCTTTGGCATTGTACACCTGTACAGCACTTCTAATCAGTAGTTCTAGAAAAACTTTCCTCAGTTTTGAACTCTAGGATTCCGATTTCTCCTAATCGTCGTATGCTGGGTGATTTAAAAGATATAGATCTTCCAAATAAACATGCTCAGCCAATACTTGTAATTCTAGCTATCGCTAAAACAATACTGTTAAACTGGAAAAATAATGGTAGTCCAGTGCCCGTGTCCCTCCCTTTGGGACTGGTCAGGGCGCTTCGGTCGGGCTCGGGACCTCCTTGGGTCCTGGGGGGTCGGTGGCGCCCCCCCAGTTGGGTTAGACAGGCTTGCTCTCTCACCCCCCGCCTTTTGTGGTTGGGGGAGCTCACCCTTCCTCGATGTGCCGGCTCAGCAACTCCGTTGACTAACATGCATGTGATATGGTGTTCATTCACTAATAAGTTTGATAGACACACTATAGGCTTTAATTACCTTTGCTGGAATCACTAACAACAACACAGGTTATACTAACATATCAACTCACAGGTTCTTACAGTTGTTTAGACACTAAAGAAGAATCCCACCGCACCACTCGTAAATAGCACTACCTTGTTCATTTTCCCACATCCTGTCCTGCCCTTTTCTCTCTCACTTTTGTTCTGCTGTGGTTTTCACCCCTTGTCCCCTTATCCACTCTCTCCCTCTGTCTGTCCCCTAAAACCCTTTTCTGTCCAGCTGCATTTTCAATAAACATCAGAATAATAAAATTAATTAATTAATAAAAATAAGCAGAGGGAGTATTTCAAACTTCACTGTTGCAAAGCAAAACTGCTCCAGCACAAAGGGATACAGATCCACCATTCTGCAAGGCCATGCGGATGAACGAACAGCAGAGGTAAAAAAAATTGTACAAATGTAGACTTTACTGCAGGTTTGTTTAAAAAATAAATAAATAAAAAATAAAACAAACAGAAGGACTACGGGCAGGTCTTTGGACATTCCTGCTCTATTGAGAAGGAAAGTTGGTCATTTATGGATTTATCAGCCTTTCAATACTTTCACAACAGTAGCCTGAAGAATGATACACCATTTTTAGCCAATGTATTGATCTCATGTACACATAAAACATGTGGCTGCGGTAATTAGTGTCTTGGTTTGCTGAAAAGACACAATCACAGTAGAGCCAAAGCTGTTCTCACAGTATGCAGTTTGAATAAACACAAACAAAAACCTCATGTACAACCATGTAAAATAGTTACAGGATGACAAAAACAGCAGGTTTCCCTCTGCTGTGTTCCTGACTCAGGAGAAACCACAACACTGTTATTAACAGTTACTCTTTTTATGAACCCACCACCACCAGCTGAAGGTATAATTGCTCCTTTTTCTCCTGTAATCTTATACGTTACCTGCTGCTCCTGTCAGACACTTGCACCAGAGGGGATGAGGGCTGTGTGTGTTGCTTTGGAGATACTGAAACATTGCTTTTGTATATTCAGATGCAAAGTTGGGAAGGGAAGAAGAGGAATACATTGAGAGAAGTAAAAGAAAAAAGGGTATACATGACATAAATCAAGTATGTGTTGTTCGCTGAAATCCCAAGAGCAAAACTCGGGGGCTCCTGTGAAGGGAAATGATGTTCTTTTCTGCACGTGATTAGAAGACAAGTGCCAGAACATGACCTACTTAGTACCATTTGTTTGTGCACGTTCCAGAAAAGGTAACAATGGCAGAGGAGTTAGAGAGTAAGGTCGTTTTAACTAATGTATGTATTGAAAAGTTAAGTTTCGTAGCAGGAATAATTGCAAGGGGGTGTTGCATATGGAATAAGTTTTTTGAGTTCCTCCTTTAGTCATGAACAATGTTTTGGCTTTGCATACAAAAGACAACAAATTATATTTTTGGTGCGAGGTTAAAATGCATAAGAAATGACCTAAATACCATCCAACACCCCCTACAATGTACTTCATCATGCTGCAAGAAAGCATGCTGCCTCAACAACAGGAGTTCATTAGTGGAATGTTTTACACTTGGCCAAATCAATCTCCAGACTAAAACCTAAACGTTTTTAAATGAAGGTTTTTATTATTAAAGGAGAAAAAAAATCCAAACCGACATGGCCCTGTGTGAAAAATTTATTGCCCCCCCCCCCGTTAAAACATAACTGTGGTTTATCATACCTGAGTTCACTTTCTCGAGCCACAATCAGGCCTAATATTGCTGCACCTGTCCTCAGTCAAGAAATCACTTAAATAGTACCTGCCTGATAAAGTGACGTAGACCCAAAGATCTTCAAAAGCTAGACATCATGCTGAGCTCTAAAGAAATTGAGAAATAAATGACAAAGACAGTAAGAGAAATCTATCAGTGCGGAAAAGGTTATAAAGCAATTTCTACGGCTTTTGGACTCCAGTGAACCACAGTGAGAGCCATTATCTAAAAATGGCGAAAACATAGAGCAATTGTGATTGTGAAAAATTATCCCAAGAGTGCAGCGATGACTCATCCAAGAGGTCACAAAGACCCCACAACAACATCCAAAGGACTGCAGGCCTCACTTGCCTCAGTTAAGGTCAATGTTCATGACTCCACCATAATAAAGAGACTGGGCAAAAATGGCCTGCATGGCAGAGTTCCAAGACGAAAACCACTGCTGAGCAAAAGGAACATTAAGGCTCATCTCAACTTTGCCAGAAGAGATCTTGATAATCCTCAAGATTGCAGGAAAATACTCTGACGAGACAAAAGTTGAACTTTTTGGAAGGTGTGTGTTCCGCATTTCAGAAAAAGAACATCATACCAACAGTAAAATATGGTGGTGGTAGTGTGATGGTCAAGGGCTGTTTTGCTGCTTCAGAACCTGGAAGACTTGCTGTGATAAATGGAATTATGAATTCTGATGTCCACCAACAAATCCTGAAGGAAACTGTCCGGCTATCTGTTCATGACCTCAAGCTGCAACGAACTTGGGTTCCGCAGCAGGACAATGATCCAAAACACATTGGCAAATCCAGCTCTGACTGGCTGAAAAAAAAAATAAAATGAAGAGTTTGGAGTGGCCTAGTCAAAGTCCTGACCTGAATCATATTGAGATGCTGTAGCATGACCTTAAAAAGGCGGTTAATGCTTGAAAACCCTCCGATGTGGCTGAATTACTACAATTCTGCAAAGATGAGTGGGCCAAATTTCCTCCACAGTGCTTTAAGAGACTCATTGCCAAGTTATCGCTTGATTGCAGTTGTTGCTGCTAAGGGTGTCCCAACCATTTATTAAGTTTGGGGGGCAATCACTTCTTCACACAGAGGCATGTAGTATTTGTTTTCTTTTCTCAGCCTTAATAATAAAAACCTTCATCTAAAAACTGCATTTTTTTTGTTTACTTGTGTTGTCTTTGACTAGTATATAAATGTTTTTGATGATGGTGAAACATTTAAGAGTGACGAACATGCAAATAAATAATAAATCAAGAAGGGGGCAAACACTTTTTCACACCACTGTACATTGTGGTGTGAAAAAGGGGACATTGACACAGAGGAGATGTCACAACTCCTCAGCAGTAATATTAGTTGTTCTTCGCATTGGATAAAGAGTATCTATGCCCATGAATATTGTTATATTTTCTGTCTATATGTGTTGCTCTGCCATTTGTGTTCAAGTCCCCATTGCTTAAAAGGTTATACCCCCACCACATTCTCTAGATGCTCTGCGTTAGCATTTGTTCCTATTATGTGTTAGCATTATCATTAAACTTTGTCTAAACTATGTGATTGTTTAAATGCACAGTGTGTAATTAGCTTTGTTTATTTTTTATTTATTTAGTTTGAAAGTAAACTTTAACCGAGAGTGTCAATATACAGCTTGAAGCCTCTTTTTTGAAGAATTGCTCACTAACCGTATATATGCCCAAATCTTGCTAGTTGTGAAGTGAATTTGGTTTACCACCACCATGCAGCGCTCGTGTTTCAAGTTTGTGCTCGCAAGTCAAAGCTAAAAACGAACGACAGCCTTTTATCTCGATGATGCAGAAACAGGTCCAGATCGCTATTGGCAGTGATGGAAGTTAAAAGCTGATAAGCTCAGTTGGTAAACGCTCACTGTTCAACGTAAAGTCCAATAATTGCCGAACTAAAGGTAGAGTCGTTTGCGATGTACTGTATGTATTTAGAAAATGAGATTATCTACTGTACGTATTGGTGAGTCAAAAACGTAATAAAATGGCTAATAGGAAAGCACAACAGGACTTGGTATTTTTGCAAGTTGAGAAGCGGAATACACACGTCAGCGTCTTGCACTGAAATGAAATGAAGTGTTTTCGGATCATAGTTTGGGGTACATTTAGGTTTTAAACTATTAAAATATAAGCAATTATAAACATGTATGGGGGGCGTCTACTATTCAGGAATTTTTGCTATTCGCTGTGGGTGAGTGTCGTCAATTTGAAATGTTTCTCAATGGCCTGGCCTTAGCGCAAGGGTGTCAAACACATTTTTGTCATGGACCACATTGCAGTTATGACTCCCCTCGGAGGGCCGCTACAACTGTGGACCCATATAAATGAAAGATTACCTCACACACTGTAATGACAGTATACATAACACATTGATGAATAACCAGTTTTGAAATCAGAAGCCTATAAAATCATGTTTTTCAACTATTACATTTCTTTTTCAAAGGGGGATTGGTAACAAAAAAATGCTTGCAAATATCTCAATGGTATGACACCAGAACACAATTAGCGACTTTGATTTGCTTTCGTGGGCCACATAAAATGATGTGGCGGGCCGGATCTGGCCCCCGGGCCACCAGTTTCACACTTGTGCCTTAGAGGGTTAACTGTATTGCTTTCTTATCTGGCAGAGAAACTTAGGGGCACTTTGACAGACTCCATTTTTGTCCATGTCTTTGCTCCCTCACAACAGTCACAACTATCTTCTTCAAATTTAAAGTCACTAAAAGCATCTTTGGCTTGCTTCAAAATGAAAAAACTAAATGTTTCTGTACTAACTTACAAACATACCAACAGTATGTTGGTAAGGCATGTAGGACAGCCAAAGACAAACCAACCTCTATGGAATCATCATCCACAATCCACAGGAGGCTTTCTCTCCCTCCTGCTTACATCTAGTGGACTGCTATGGTATTTTCCCCTTTCCCAGATAGATGTTTGTAATTGGAGCTCTAATTTATGTTCAAACCTTGGTGCAGGATAATGATATGGAGCATTGTAATTTGCTGATGCAAATTGTACGTATAATGGGAGACATAAAAGCCTCCGCATTCTCCGAGACTTGCCAAACACCCTGAGCGTTCATTACAGCCCTCATTAAAACATCCACAACGGCATTGGGAGCTCTTACAAATGGAAGAAGCATGTAATTGCTGCTTCATTGTGGTATATGTAACATATGATAAAGTGGAATTATCACTTTATTTGTCTACAATGTCAGTGAAACTTAATGGGCAGAAAGCCTAAAGGGGAAAACAAATCCTTAGCGCATTGGTGGACTACATACAACATTATAGAGCTTTTGTACAAGGGGGCCAAATGTGAGTTAGAGGACAGTCCATCCAGGACATAGTAAGAGTGATGATATTCAAGGACTAGCTTAGGGAGTATAACTAAATGCTTTTACCCATGAGAGCCTGTGTTTCATTTGGACAAACTCCAACATGGTTATAAACTGGAAATAAATTAACTGGATTTAATGGAAGGAAAGATTAATATTGTTCTTTTTCATTAACAGGCTCCAAAGCCCTCACCATACATTTACCGTAAGGGTAATGAAACTTGGATAGGAAAATGTTTAAATTAACTATTGAAGACAAACCACATTTTTTTGCATGAAAGTCAATACTTTGGTCCTTTGGAGTATGGACTTTGGCTATTTTTAGTCGCTGATCTCAAATCAGTCGTAATGAAGAGGACATGTACAATGCGATGAAGCTGAATACACCAGCTCATAAGCAGCCTAAAGAGAAACACCAATTCGCAAAGGCATTAAGAGTTCATTGAGAGGAACTGGGGGTGTTTTCCAGAGGCCTACTCAACATAAATTGTAAGTGTCTCATTTTTTTAAATGACCTGTCCCACAGTGCCCTTTACATTTGTGCATTTCTAATGCATCTCACCATTAAGACGAAACTTGAGCAGCATAACTGAAAATCACACTAGTCTCCACACCTCTGAATGACTGCAGAGCGCCACTTCCAGAGTTGTATGTGCTCACCCACTGGAAAAGGATTTTCAGCCAAGCCATTCAGCAAGGGCCCCAGAAGCCTGAAGCCTTTATCTGCAGACCTACTGATTGATGTGTTGTGGGTCCTGTTGTGGTTAACAGCAATTTTTATCTGTTGCTAATGGCAACAGCGCAGGTTCCTTATGTGTAGCGAGCAGCAGGGTCCGAGATCTGAAGCCGGACCACACACAGGGATAAACAAATAGGTTTTCATGGCAGACAGCCCTCATAGAGGGGCCACTGACAGGCAGTGCCCCACCCCAAGAGCAGCACAATGTCAGGGCCCTGACACACTCCTGCTGGGCTTTTGGTTTCCTGCACTAATTTTCACCATGTGAAGAGCCGGTGCTGTGGAGACACCTGCACACCCCACTGACAACAAATCAGTGACAGAGATAGGCCTTTATATACAGAGACGGACAGAGAGAATGTTTAAGACCAGGAAGACAACTTTCATTTAAAGCCCTTCTTATATCTATCAGTTGCTGTGTTTAACAACTAATTCCGTGAAAATGAATTGTACACTGGAAAACTATATTTGACTTACATATTAATTTCTTGACTTTTTTGTAAAATGCATCATCACTGTAACAGTAAAGTGAATTTTGAGCTCTACAAATCTGTTTAAAAAGGCACATACACCTCCAAAACTGTTGGACTCATTCAGCATTAAATGTGATTATGACACCCCAAGCAGTGGAAGTGAAGAATGGGTGTGTGGCAGCTCCAGGCAAGCTTTACTCAACTAAACTGCGTGGCTAAGGTTTAAATCCATGTCTGCACAAAGATAAACCCTGCCAAAACAGTCAAGTGAGATTATATTGTGTAGACAAAGATTGATCCTTTCATTGCACATGAAAAAAAAAGCCATATTTTGGCCTTGGGTGGTAAAAAGAGGGGGGGGGGTGGGAAACTAACTCAATTAATCTGAAAGGAAACGGTTGTGTGTTGTCTTTTTTGCCCAGCTTAACTGTTTCCTCCTCTGTACTATACAATATATCCAGCCCAGGGGTAGAGACAGAATGGACAGATAGTTGCAGTGAGATTTTCTGACAATTTCCCTGCTTCTTGTATCTCCTATCTTGCAGATACAGAGGAGGGTGCTGGGTTCTTTATCAAAAAAGCCCCTGAGAGTGATAAATCGCTAGAGTCCAGACCCAGTTGCACTGAAACAACAAGCGCGTAGCAGAGCAGGAAACAAGGCACATATATTGTCTCCCAAACATTGCCAAGGCTATAATGGAGCCTGCACATTGCAGACAGGATAGAGTCACCCTGATAAACGATTCCATATCCAGTCGCTCACACTGTGCAAGACAGGGAGTCAGTCCTGCTGTGACATATCACTGCTAGACTTAACAGACCTGCTATTAGCAGTCACACCTCAAAGAGAGATGAAAGGTTGGGATAGGGAGGGTTGGGAAAATGTTTTCGGGTAAAGCAATTTCATCAGCTGGAAAAACATAAACATTGGAGGTACTGTACATGCTCAATTTTCTCAACTTGCTCCAGTCAAATAAAATTATGTTTTAGGGAAAGCAGCACAAAGTGTTTTGTGCAATGTGTTGGGGATTAAATTACACAACTGTGCCTTGACTATACATACAGTATACACATTTCTATGGAGCAGGTCCATCCAGTGGCGTGCAAAGGGGAAGGATGGAGGGGTCGGTGGTCCTAGGCATCCATTTCCAGGAGGGGCATCCAAACTGGTTTGGGTAGACATGTTGCTCAGTACAAATTTCCGTCAGTCCCACCCAGTACTATGTAATTAAAAAAATATATAATAAATGTGACAAACAAAAAGCTTTGGACCACAAGCTTAATAACTTGTAGCAGGGCAGAGCAGTAGATGCCGATGAGCGGCAGGGCTAACACTTCTTTCTTGTCACATTTGTTGGCGAAACCCCGTACTAGCCTGGCTGACCCTCCTACGCCACCGTTCCACCTCACACGTATTCCTCCACCCACACGCGAAGCCTCTCTCTCCCTTTTCCTCGAGTCATAACGCTCAGTCCAGCCCCTGGCCTCCTTCAAGACCTTCTCCTCCTACCATACCCACTCAGTCATTGCCTGGAAGCTCCCTGGAGCCCCCCAGCCCTACAACCTCTGCCCCCCTTTTTCAAAACCATCATTCTGTAAGGCCCGAAGCACTTACAGATAAGATGCCTGCAGAAATCAAGTGGGCTCGGCAGCTGAGCAGATTGAGAGTCAGAGCTCAGTACCCAGGAGATGCCCAGAGGCTTACAAACACTGCAGATAGCAATGTCGGATAGCCAGAAAGTGGAGACAGGACAGACAACATGAGACTTCCTGCCCTCCTTACCGGTCTATCTTTGACTTGCACAATGCCGCCTGCAAATCACCACCCACCGAGCCTTCGCTACATCCATATCAGACCCCCTTCCTCCTTTCAGATGAAGAGAAAGGCTTGCTCTCTGCCGACTCAAACTGACAGCTTGAGCCAAAGGCCTCCACATTCTTTTTTGGAAGGTCTTACTTGTTTTCATCTGTGAATATACAGCCGCTGGGGAATATGAATGTGACATGTTCTATTAAAACAACATTTAAAAAAAGACTCATGAAGATCAATGTCTTTTGAAGCTACACTTTTTAGGGGCTTTAATGACAGTCTTTTGAGGCCGATTAACAATGACAAACCACGTCAACCATTGTAGTTGTTTTGTTTGTCTAGATGGCTGTTTGCAATATGAATTGCCATATGCCACTCATGAGCTAAAAGTAGCACACTTTAAAGAATATTCCTCTTATGAGCTCAACTTTAAGCAAAGGACAAAAAGGATGATTTCTGTCTCTATTACCAAGAGATTACACACATCACTGAAAGGAGAACAAAAATGTACGGTGGAAAATTCTGAGGGGCAAGACAACGGATGCTTTAACAGGATAAAAATAGCCCTCTGACAAATTGTTAGTGTGACTACTGTGAAGGAATTGGCTGATGGTTTTGTGGTTGGATGTTTTTTTCTTTTTATGTGATGAAAAACATCACTAACCACGATCAATGTACAAAAATTCGACACATTTATGATGTTACAATGTTTTGTTACATACAAGGGAATTATGAATAAAAAGTAAATCAAAACTGAAACTGAATACCAACATACAAAAGTGGAAGGAGCCAAGAAAGACAAATAAAACAAACAACACTCTTTATGCCAAGGTAGTACAGGACACCTTGTTACGATTTAATCAGTCAGACAGAATTAATGCTTCTTATATCATGATTTCTCCATTACTCTATTTAATATAATTAAAATGTAGAGCGTTGGGGCCATAAAGTGGGTCGTTGAAGATTGTAATTCCGACATAAAGCTATGAAGCATGAAAATGTCACTTACCGAGTAGTCGCGGCCTGACAGCGAGTGAGTGGAACTCTGTAGGGAGAGAGAGGAGAACAAGAATGACCTTTAAGGAGCATTTCACTCCCTGACACAGACATGATGAAGCAGTGCCGCTTTAATATCAATATTCACGTTAACCTTTTACGCTGCCCACCATGTATGCTGCAGCTGCAGACCGCTACCCTACATTCTGGCTGCCACAATGGCACTAAGCTATTAGTCATACACAGCTCATAGATGTTTGTATGTTTGTGTGCAAAACTTTAACTATTTAGAAAAGTTGCAAATACAAAGTTGTTTGGGCTTGTAGTGTTAGTGTTACAATACAGTAATAGCATGAAGCAAAACATAATTTGTATCTTTGTCGAGTAGGGCTGAGCAATTGATCGATTTTATCAGGACTTTTTTTTTCTTGTAAGCATTTTATTAGCAGCTTACGTAGTTTAAAGTGAGCTCCCACTGACATGCACGGCTTAGAATCACAACATGGCTATGAACAAAGTAGAAGTACTTAATAAAAGCAGGGTCAGAGTTCACAACATTACATTTAGCGATTTTCTCAACCCATCTTGTGACTTTTTTTTCCAAAATGCGAAACAGAAACAGACATGAGTGTGAATCATGTTCAGTTTTCCGTAAGACAAGAAAGCAGCCCAATGGAAGGCAATCATGAAGTCACTTGTGCGGACCATTGCCAAAGCATGGTGACCCCAAATACAGTATGTACTTGCAAGCCGCAAATACTTTGTCACACTGCCTCACCATGCCCAACTCCACATGAGAAAAAAGACCGTGAGAGAGCAGACCGCAGTCACATGAAATGGCCGACCCATGCAATTAGACGGCTCATTGTTTGCTGTTAAATTGTTGAACATTTACGGGAAAATGTAAATTGATTGAGGATCGTGTTTACGTACATATTTGACAAAAAGGAAATTTTTACATGAGAAATCTTTCTTATTATCAGTAAAGAAAAATTTCTGTGGAAGTGGATGCTGGGAAAAAAATGTGCGCAAAAAAAGCAGCAGGAGCAGTAGCAGGATTAATAAATCAAATCCCAAAAGGGGGGAAAAAAAACTTCTTCTGATGTCATTGTCAGTAATTTTTTCTACAAGTAAAAGGGGAAGAAAAAAATATTAAAATTGTAAATCTGATTTTTGGGCAAAAATCGTAAATTTTATTTTAAATCTACAACCCCAATTCCAATGAAGTTGGAACGTTGTGTTAAACATACATAAAAAACAGAATACGATAATTTGCAAATCATGTTCAACCTATATTTAATTGAATACACTACAAAGACAAGATATTAAATGTTCAAACTGATAAACCTTATTGTTTTTAGCAAATAATCATTAACTTAGAATTTTATGGCTGCAACACATTCCAAAAAAGCTGGGACAGGGTCATGTTTACCACTGTGTTACATCACCTTTTCTTTTAACAACATTCAATAAACGTTTGGGAACTAAGGAGACTAATTCTTGAAGCTTTGTAGGTGGAATTCTTTCCCATTCTTGCTTGATGTACAGCTTCAGCTGTTCAACAGTCCGCGGTCTCCGTTGTTGTATTTTACGCTTCATAATGCGCCACACATTTTCAATGGGAGACAGCTTGTCCATAACAGTTCGGATGGTTCTTTTCCTCTTTGGCCTGGAGGACACGACATCCACAATTTCCAAAAACAATTTGAAATGTGGACTCGTCGGACCACAGAACACCTTTCCACTTTGCATCAGTCCATCTTAGATGAGCTCGGGCCCAGAGAAGCCGGCGGCGTTTCTGGGTGTTGTTGATAAATGGCTTTTTTGCATAGTAGAGTTTCAAGTTGCACTTACGGATGTAGTGCCAAACTATATTTACTGACATTGGTTTTCTGAATTGAAGCCCATGTGGTGATATCCTTTACACATTGATGTCGGTTTTTGATGCAGTGCTCCCTGAGGGATCGAAGGTCACGGGGATTCAATGTTGGTTTTCGGCCTTGCCGCTTACGTGCAGTGATTTCTCCAGATTCTCTGAACCTTTTGATGATATTATGAACCGTAGATGATGAAATCCCGAAATTCCTTGCAATTGTACATTGAGCAACATTGTCATTAAACTGTTCGACTATTTTCTCACACACTTGTTCAAAAAGAGGTGAACCTCGCCCCATCTTAGCTTATGAATGACTGAGCAATTCAGGGAAGCTCCTTTTATACCCAATCATGGCACCCACCTGTTCCCAATTAGCCTGTTCACCTGTGGGATGTTCCATACAGGTGTTTGATGAGCATTCCTCAACTTTCTCAGTCTTTTTTGCCACCTGTCCCAGCTTCTTTGGAACGTGCTGCAGCCATAAAATTTTAAGTTAATGATTATTTGCTAAAAACAATATAGTTTCTCAGTTTGAACATTAAATATCTTGTCTTTGTAGTGTATTCAATTAAATATTGCTTGAACATGATTTGCATATCATTGTAGTCTGTTTTTATTTATGTTTAACACAACGTCCCAACTTCATTGGAATTGGGGTTGTAGATTGCCCAGCCTTACTCACAGGCAAACCTTGCATATTATCAAGCAGTGAGAGAGATCATTGCAATTCCATTGTCACTGACAATGAAAGGTAGTCTATCATTCCATATTGTATATAAATCTAAAAAAAAATAATAATAATAACAAAAGATTCAGGCTCCGAAGGGAATTCTTCTTTAATTGAACATTCTTTGCAGGGCTTAAAGAGTCCCCACAAAGATCCCTCAGAAAGGGGAACAAAGAAGTAGAAAAGCTAAATATCTATATCAACTTAACTATAATCAGAGATAAACATTAGAAGGAGACATCAACCCCCTCCTGTGATTTCCTATGCATCCCTCGAAATGTCAAACAAGAATCAGATGGATACAGAAAAGCCTGCATTGTGTTCTGTTCTCTGGCACAGTCTGTCTTCACCCAGCAGGAGCACCAATCTCAAAATCCTACCTTCTACTTCCACTTTTCACTGCTTTTATTCTTCTGTCTAGATAGGCAATTTCTCCCACTGTTCTCTGGAGGGAACTTTTCTGCTAGACCAATTTCATCCATGCGTCTACCTTCAATCCAAACAACCTCCCCCACACCTTCACCAGGACTGTCTCCTTTCCTGGTGCCCCTCATTCATTCTTCCACACCTGTTCTAGGCTTCAGTGCTCATCAACGCCTGTGTGCCCCCTTGATTTGCAGGACAGCTCCTGTGGTGATGATTACGCAGAAGTCCTGCCGCGAACCGGAAAGCAGGCTCTGCGGGAAACAAAAGGCTATTCCATGTCCATCTCAAACTCTCTGATCCCTTCACTATCAGACCAGGAAGGAGTGGTGGGAGAAGAAAGGATGAAAAACTAGATATGAGGTAAATGATGTGCACAAAAACCAAAAGTATGTTCTGGTGAAAATTCTGTGGTCTGTGTGTACATACACCAAGCTTAAACAGGCTATGTACATCTGTATAAATAAGTCTGCATATACAAGTGTTGTGTGCTGTGCATGTGTGCTTATAGGACCTAAACCTAAGGTGATAGGAGGCCAAGGCCATTTGGAATTAGCTGAACTATGCAGAGTTCATTCAACATGGCACATTCTGGGCAGTAAGAGAGGCTTATTTAAATGATAATGAGGGACAATCCATTGGATTTAGTACTGGTGAAGGGAGAAAAAGAGGGGTGGGAGCAGGGGGATCCATTAAAACGCCAGCGGTTCATAAGCCATAGGGTCGGCATATAGCTAAACACTCTCTCTTAAAAGCCATTATACATGGCTCTCAATGGATTTCTGCAGTGCTTAGGACTTCAAAAGGATTTAAGAACCCGCCCCAGAGAGCGAGAGTTTGGGGGAGGGTGAAGGGATGTGTGTGTGTGTGTGTGTGTGTGTGTGTGTGTGTGTGCCCGCACACGTGTGCGTGTGAAAGAGAGGGCATTGGTTATGTTCGTTGATAGAGAGACAGGGCGGATGCTGGCGGCATAGAAGGGTTAACTAACAGCTTGGGAGGGGAGAAGAGAAATGTTGCTAAATCCGCCCCCTAATCCTCTTCACATTGCCATGCCCCCTTCTTCACCAAGAAAAAGAAAAAAACAGAATCCATAAAAAATAAAATAATGGAGAAGAGTGGGTGCTGTTAACATTTTTCCATCCTAGACCATTGTTTCTATCATTGTGGAGAGTTTTAAGGGTGCCAGTAAAATGTTTAGGAAAGTGATGCAAAGCTCTATGTCATCTGTGGCAGTTAGTCAGGTCAGGTGGGTGGGTTGATTTGGAAATTTTGTTTGAGACTCCGACAGCAGCAACGCCCTCAGCCTCTCCACCACAGGATCACCTCCCAACCCCCCCATATTTCCCTAATCCATGTGTGTCTTAGTGCTGGTACACCGTTGCACCGCAAGCACAATTACCCAGTCAAAATAAACAGATAAAGAGCCAACCATGGCGATGAACAAACAGCATCCTTGACATTTTTTTTGCCTCTGCTCCCAAATTGATGCATGACTGACAGACGACAACATCCACGTCACATTTCTTTTGGCGACGCGACAAGAGGAATCCATTCCAGTTATTGCCGGCATGGCATCATTAGTTACTTTTGATCTGGTTGAGCATGTGTGATGCAGGTTTGCAGTGCTCTTGGTTATTTTATGTGGCTGAAAAAATGGAAGGAAGGCAATGACACAAGGTTTGTGATTCATGGCCTTGGTTAAATGGAATACAAACTCCAGCTCAGACATGGGGAGACAGACATGAGAAATACCGAGAGCCAGATGGTTGGACATGGATAGATGTGGATGGCATGGTGACAACCACCAGCGTCTGTGCACCATTTATTTGGCAGTGTATTAGAGAGATATTCCACATCTAACAGTCAGCAATTGCAGCGTGCAATTTTCAGTTACCCCCTCCTTCATCGCACCCACCACGATTGCTTCCACCGTCACTCATTCATGGCCCTTCCTTCTCAGAGCTTGTCATAGATCCCTGTCAGAGCTGTCAACCGACGTCGTGTTTTTATCTGACAAGCCCTCCTCTTCCTTCTGACTTTTTCATTAAGAGACATCCTTTTGTAACAAATGAGAGAGAGAGAGAGAGAGAGAGAGAGAGAGAGAGAGAGAGAGAGAGAGAGAGAGAGGGAGAAAGAGAAAGAAAGACAGATGAGGCAATGTATGAGAGAAGCAGACGCTGCAAGACGTAGAAACAATGCGTAGGAGGAAGTGACAGATTAGTGATTTTTAATTGGGCTGGATTTTCCATTGGAACATTCAATAGCTTAAAACAGTGTATTTAACAAGTTCATTAAACCTTTTTGCTTCCATCGATTCACCAGTGCGGAGAAGGAAGCCTGCATTTGCTCTCTCGCTTCCTGCTTTTGACAGATAAATGAACACTCTCATTGAGTTTAGTTTGGGGATAGTGGGATGCTGCTTGACAGGCATTTGTTAGGACGCATATTTCTACATTCATTTAAAATGCTGCTCTGGATTTAGCATAAATTCTCATTACTTTCCCGGTATCTAAATTGCATTATTTCAAGCCTGACGCTGAAGCAATGCATGGCCTCAATTTTGCTTTGCCACCTACTCATCCACTAAATGAGGTGGCATATGAATTCTGGCACAGTCATAATTGGAACAGTTTCTTGAACTCATTCCATGCCAGGGTCAGCCCACACTTGGCTAAACTCTGTTTGGTCATGTCTACAGTACATTTAACTCTGCCATGTTTGAAATAATGCCAGATAATCTGAAAAATGTGTGACCAGCTCAATAATTTCCTGTCTATAAGCATCCAGTCAAATAGTGCTTTCTCAAATTTTCATGAGGTGAGAATTGGAAAAAAACATGGGCTACTAGAACATCTGCCATCTGATTTCAGCGTTTGCTTTTTTTGTTTGCCTTAGAGCTTTCCCTTTAAAATGCTATTGTTTCTCTCTGTAGAAGGAAAATGAGTAAAACAATATGGTAAGGCCTTGGCAATGTCTCACCTCAGTCAGCTGCTCCTTGATGTTGCTTTTGTGAGGTAGGTTCAAGTCCGGCACTGTCTCATCCTTACAAAATATGATGGGACAGAGCATTAATGGTTTGATCTGGAGGACACAAAAGAAAACCACAATTGGATCAAAATTTCATTTTTGCCGAAGTGAAGATCTTTGTGTACAAGTAATGCACTACAATGCGGAATAACAATAACTTCAAATGACTATTTATGGGCTATAGTTAAAAAAACACAAACTTGGACTAATGTATCTCAAGTACATGTTATTTTCGTTGTATGAATGAATGTTCTCCTTGGGCTTGTGTATGTTTTCTCTCTGTACTTCGGCTTCTTTTAGCATCCTGTTGGAGGACCCATGACCATGCGACTGAGACCAAGCTTTCTGGCACTGGGTAGCACATTTCCCTCCAGAACGCCTCGGTCTTGAGATTTCGTTATACATAGCCCATATTAAAGACACCATGTACCAGAGAGAGCAAAGCACCCACAGAACATAACCAAGCTGCCTCCATGTACCACATTTTCTTTGTATGCTTCATTTCTGCATCTATAAAGATCAACAACAGCTGATGTGACTAAAAAAAAAAGCTCCACTTTTGTCTCATCTTTCCAAAGGACATTCTCATTGAAACTGTGTGGCTTGTCACTATGCATTTTGGTAGATTCCAGTCTCACCAGTTTCAAGTTGTTTCAGTGACCATTGTGGGTTTTCTTTCTTTTAATGGAAGGCAACGAACAACTTTGTCAGCGCTGTGTGTTTGTCACATTCCACTAATATCATGGAAAAACCCTTTGGTATAAAATCTCACTTACTAGCTTTTATGGACAAATGGAAATAGAAGTGTTTAGCCACCCACATGATGGTAACCCTAATGCTACTGTGGATGGCTTGTTTTATTACAGGCCATTCAGACCCACAGCTGGTGTGCATCCAAATTCCCAACCAGATGGAAGGTTGGGAAGCTAAGCACAGAAGTGTCTGGGCCACTACAGCACCAGCCAATCACAGTGTCCCATGCTACCTCCCCACCTTGGAGTTAGAGATTGGCGATGGCTGCAGGGTGTATTCCATTCAACTAGCGATTTACATGTAGCACCTCCCTTGGTGACATGCGCTCCGGCTGGCCCTGGTCTCCTGATCTCCACTGTAATTTAAGCAGATCACTGCTACAATTAACCTTTCCCAGTAAATATCAATTATGGCCCCCGGCTGGGCAAGAATTAAAAGGGTCATCAGCTAATCTGACAGGTCCTGAACGCTACCACCTGGCAGGTGGGGGGAGGCAGCTGAGAGAGAGTGTTTGTCTACCCTTGTGCCCACCAGCTCACATGCCAAGTAGATGTGATTCTCTTTTAATTACACTGCTGCTGCTGGGCAAGCATGATGATTGCCAGAGGGCGTGAACAGCAATCTGAGGTCAGGAATGGTCAGGAATGACATGATGGGTTTGGAGTGAGTATGGCAGAAAATAGGCAAAAGCCTAGGAAAGACAAGCCTCTTTAACACTGGCTATCTGAAGCCGAATTTTCCCAGCTCGCTGTCCTGTGTGTATGGGACTGATGCAGGATGTGGGGTCTTCCAGCTTCTGGTATAGTATCAGAGGCAGAACACCACCAGCCGGAACCAGAGTGTGAAGTTTAACACCTGCCCTCGTTAAAAGCAATTGTCTAATTATTTCATTGAGCCAAACTGCATCGGCTATGGGAACCTGCAATGTGAAGGGCAGTGTGCTGCTTCAGCAAGTTCTGTTTCAAGGGAACATACAAATTGAGCCTGGCTCTACTGCTATGCTTCTGATCCCCCAATTTACCGGGAATGCAAGGTGAAAGTGGTGAAAGAGAAACATACAGGCCTACTCAAACTGAAATTTTGCCTCTCATCCTTGGTCTCTCTCAACTTGCTATCATGATGTTGGTATATTTTATTTTCATAAGAGAACCAGCAAAAAGATATTATATAGATATTATTTGATGAGTAAGGAGGCACAGACAGTGTCAAGGTATTTGGGCTGCATGAAATATTGTTTGATCATCTGCACATGCCCAATAGTCACATTGCAAAGGCAATATAGGGGGCAAAATACCTCAGGTACCCAACATGCACTGCACGAATCAGTCCATCAATCACAATCGTACTGCGAATAGTTTAAACTCACAATAACAGTCCAAATATGAAGCAAAACATTCTTGCGTGTCCGCTAACCTAAGTGCTAGCATACGGTAACAAGAAAAGCTAGATTTGCAACTAAGATTAGCACCAATGTTATGGTAAATTATAACCCTTCAAACAACACATAGAGCACCCCAGAGGTCTGGTGTCGTCCTCAGGTGCTTTGGAGAATGTTTTGGACTCTCCATTCTTCAAGTGCGTGCGTAAACATGCTTACGTTTTGTTTGATTTATGCAGTAAAGTTTCAGGAAATTTTTTTTGTGCGTTCGAATAAATGTTAAATGCGGTGGTATGTTTTGGGTTGTGTTAGGTTTTGTTTCATGTTTTGTTTAATGTTTTTCTGTGTTCCATCTATTTCATGTCGTGTGTTTTGGTCCATGTTTTGGTTTGGGTTGTTTGGTTTTGTTTCATGTTTTCCTGTGTTCAATGTTGTTTATGTCTTGTGTGCTCATTTAGTTATTGTGTCCACCTGTTCTCATTAACCTTCTACCTTGTGTCAACCAATCAGCTCCCTCCAGCCGCTCGTGTGTTGTCCATGTGTTCCTCGATGTCTCGTCAATCTGTGTGTATTTAGTTCCCTGGTTTCTTTCAGTTCTTGTTGGTTCATTGTCGTCAGGTGTGATTGTCTCTGTCTGTGCCACGTCATCCTTTCCTTCAAGCTTCTCCAGCTCAGCTTCTCACCTGCCATCTGCCAGTGGATTTACAGCTTCCTGATGGGCAGCACACAGCAGGTGAGGCTTGGGGAAACCACCTCATCCACACGCAGCATCAGCACTGGGGCGCGCCAAGGTTGTCTCCTCTCTCCGCTGCTCTTCTCTCTCTACACGAACGACTGCACCTCAACACACCCGGCTGTCAAACTCCTGAAGTTTGCAGATGACACCACTGTCATCGGCCTCATCAAGGACGGTGACGAGTCTGCATATCGACAGGAAGTGGAGCGGCTGGAGCTGTGGTGCGGCCGACACAACCTCGAGGTGAACATGCTCAAGACTGTAGAGATGATGGTGGACTTCAGGAGGCATCCCTCGCCACAGCTGCCCCTCACGCTGTCCAGCTGCCTTGTCTCAACTGTCGAGACCTTCAAGTTCCTGGGAATTATGTCTCTCAGGACCTGAAGTGGGCGATCAACATCAACTCCGTCCTTAAAAAGGCCCAGCAGAGGATGTACTTCCTGCGGCTTCTGAGAAAGCACAGCCTGCCACAGGAGCTGCTGAGGCAGTTCTACACAGCGGTCATCGAATCAGTCTTGTGTTCTTCCATCACAGTCTGGATTGGTGCTGCTACAAAAAAAGGACAAACTCCAACTGCAACGGACAATCAAAACTGCTGAAAAGATTGGACTTGCACGCGGCCAGAACTAAGACAAGAGCGTACAAAATCCTCTCAGACCCTCCACATCCTGGTCACCAGCTCTTCCAGCTCCTTCCCTCAGGTCGGCGCTACCGATCAATGCAAACTAGAACTAGCAGACATTCCAACAGCTTCTTCCCTCTTGCAATCAACTTCTTAAACAGCTAACCTACAATTCCATTGCAACATGCTCCCATTTTTTTTTGTCATGAGTTTGTTGTCACATTTCTGTCGGGCCAATTATATATTACTCGTGCACTCACTGTAGTAGTCTCGCCACGCTACACTATTTGCATATCTGTTGTTGACCAATACTGGCCACTCATGCCAGAGTAGCACCTGCACCACTTGCACACTGACTGAGCGGTATCTGCAACCTTTGCACAATCAACATTGTCCCAGATTATCTCACTACTAGTCACTTTAAATTGCATACATTCCTTGAAGTCTCTGCGCCCTTTGCGCAATGGTCATTGCACCGGACTATTGCTATATTAGTCATTCAAACTGCTCGAAGTGCTAGAGGACTCTGCATCTTTTTGCAGAATTGTCAAAAAAAAAAAAAATCAATTGTACCGGCATTACCAGATGACTAGCAATCCTTTATTGCTCAGTGACTGCTTTTGTCAATGTCTTTATGTCTCAAAAGTGTTCTCTGTCAATTGACTGTCTGTTGTCGTACTAGAACGGAGACAAATTCCTTGTGTTTTTTGGATATACTTGACAAATAAAGATGATTCTGATAGTTGCCAGTTGTCATTCAGTTATTTCACCAGTCATGTTTTGTTTCCAGTTTTAGGTTTAGTCAAGTGTTTCTTTGTTATACTTTGGTTATCAGTTGTGGGACTTTTAGTTTTTTTTCCATGTTCCTTGTTTGCCTTTTTTTGGAAATATAATTTTTTGAGACTACTGGACTCCTGCCTTGCCTCCCCTGCTTCCCTCCACTTGGGTCCTCCACGTTTTTGCCTTGCCTTCAAAAACCCCAATCTTGACAGTTTATTTCCAAAAAATACATGGAAGGGAAACAGTCAGAGGCACGGCGGGAGACTGGTTAGCACATCTGCCTCACAGTTCTGAGGACCGGGGTTAAAATCCCGGCCCCGCCTGTATGGAGTTTGCATGTTCTCCCTGTGCCTGCGTGGGTTTTCTCCGGGCACTCCGGTTTCCTCCCACATCCCAAAAACACGCATGGTAGGTTAATTTAAAACTCTAAATTGCCCATAGGTGTGAATGTGAGTGTGAATGGTTGTTTGTGCCTTGTGATTGGCTGGCGACCAGTTCGGGGTGTACCCCGCGTCTCCCCCGAAGATAGCTAGGATAGGCTCCAGCACGCCCGCGACCCTAGTGAGGATAAGAGGTCGAGAAAATGGAAATGAATGGAACAAGATGTGCTAGTTTTCATGTCACGAGCATGTTATCCTGTATTTTTTTCATCGCAATATACAGTATATTGCAGGTTTACAAAATAAATTCATTATATTTTTTTTTCCAAGATCGTCCAGCCCTACAAGGTATAGTACAGACATATATAGTACATTAAATACTGTAAATCTGTGGATTATTTCATTTACCCAACAGTGCTGCTGGAAATTTCCTGAGTGTGCCCAAAGTGTTTCCATCTGTGCTGTGGCCAGCAGCAACAGTATCCAGTCAACAATCAACTTGACTATTGATCAGAGCAAAGCATCTAATTAGGCATCTCAGTTAATCATGAAGCTTGAATGGACCAGTCCCTGAGCCGTTGTTCAATGGAACGCAGGAGGGCAATTGATCTTTGCAGGAATTCACCAACTCTAACAAAAGATTGGCACTTCTGCCTGCCTGTGATTAAGTCTGGGACTAATTCCCTGTCTCGGGTGTCTATTAGGTCCTATAATATCCTAAACATAACTTTAATATGTTGGTATTTGACTTGTAATCATTAATGAAAAAGGGCACATTTGTGAGCTCAAGTTGGGTCGGGGACTGGTTGCAATGGTGATATTGTTATAGTCCCCATGCAATTACTCGAGGCTTAAGATAATGAATAGAAACTCAAGTATTTAGATTATCTATTTTGTTGAAGGTCCGTGTTGTTTGTCATACGCGCCTGTCAATCAAAATATCACAGCAGAGCTGACCGTTTGTGTACCTTTTCCTATAGTCTCAGAGTTAAAAAGTTTATTCCAAAGTTGTATGCATGCATTACCATGAACACCCCTATTAGGTAATTTGTTGCTTGATTGCTGTCTAAACAGAGTTAGTGGTTGCATTGTTGGTGCTTTTCAATGCACTGCTAATTCGTATGTGGTTACTGTTATGCGCGGTCTGGTCTATCTCTGTGGTATTGTTATGGTGTATTTGTTATTGTTGTGTAAAGTTTGCATGTCAATTTGCCATTGTCAAATTTGTTGTTTTAAATTTATATTGCTTAATACAGTGTATTACATTCTTTTGTCACTTGTTTTACTCATTTTACATATTTCACAAACAGTCAACTGTTAAAATGGGTTAGAATATAACCGTTTTTCCACGAGTGTTGGGCTTTTTATTGTTGGTTTACCTTTTAGTTTGTGTTGATGCCAAGATACTCAGTGTACTTATTTGGTGTCTATATTATGGATAAAAAAAAATACCTAGCTAAGTGAGAACCCATGTTTTACATGAATAATGTACTAGAAATTAGCACCATTAGTCTCAGTATTGAACATGCCTCCAGTCTTTCTCTGGAGGCCGCTGCTCTTTAATTATCTTCAAAGGGCCCTCCAGCATCTTAATCCCCCCCCACACACACACACAAGTTCAGTGGTGCCGACTTTGTCTGCTCATTTATACTTTAACCCTGGGTGAAGACACAATTCCCCCCTGATTAGAAAGGGCTTGTCAAGGCAATGACAGAGACACTAGAGACCCACGTCAGTTCACGTTAGGCTTGGCAAACGTTCAGTTCCTTTTCACTGTGTCTTGGCAGTGCCAATCACGCTGAAGCCTTACAAGTAGGCTGAAGGCTGCTGGGGGATGCTTTGTTGTCGCACCCCTTTCCTCCTAACTCCTCAGGAGGTTTCAGGGGACCCTGCAGGAGGTTTGAGGGGACCCTGGTTCCTGCAACCTCGCTTTCCCTACTTGTTCCATCTCCTCTTACTCTGTATCGTCACTCCCTAGTCAGCCGTCACCTGTCAGCAGTAGTAAGGGAGGTTGTACCTCACCCTTGTGTCTGTGTCAGTCTTTATTCCCCTTAAATCTTGGACTTTGCCCCCCCCCGCCCCCCCCACATGAACAACTCTATCATGCTCTAGTCAGGTGTTCAAACTATGAATGCACTGGCGTTGTTGATTGAAGGGGCAAGTAAGGATAGGGGAATGGGCTGAGGAGAAGAGATATGGATACTTCCTCTAATTTGTTCTGAAAAGTGTTCTGCACAAAGGACCCTCACCCCCATTAACCTATAGACAGGCTGCTACCGCTACTCAGGGAGGAATCAGTTTTGTGTGTAGGAAGGGTCCCGGTGGTGTGGCTGAAGGAGGCACCTCGATGCTGGGCTCAATCTATTGGCTCATTATGTCCCCCGCCTAGGCCGGGGTGCAGACAAGTGCACTTTCGGGCCACAGGCCAAATTGATTTATCTGCCTTCATTTTCTTCAGGCTCAGAAGTGGCAGCTGCTCAGAGGCAGGGGGGAGGAGTTATGGTGAGAGACAGACGGGAGAGTGGGAAGGAGAGAGTCAGAAACAGAGTGAGATGAAGAAGGTGAGGCATCAAGAGGAGGCGGCATCCCTGGCTTTGTTTCTCAACCATGTCTCATTTCATTTTTCCCCTCCCTCCCCTTTCACTTTACAGCACCACTAACACATCCATCGCTTGAAATCGCTATCAAGGCGTGCACTTGCTCCCCCCACAAGTCCCAAGTTGGAAATTAGCCCAAGGACAAGCTAGTGGATTTACTACAGGGAGAACAAATGGATTTGTGCTTTTATTTTGACGAGTCCCAGTGCATCCATTACGCCTTTTAACCATGAATTATTCATAGACTTCGCCTTATAATAAATGTCCACATGAAAAAATGTTACACATTATACAAGGCCTAAAATGCTCCTTTAACTCTCTTCTTTCTTGTGCACCCAGAGCTACAAAGCATTTGTAAGATGATTCACAAATATGAGACACGATCAACTGTAAGTTGACGTTGCTATTCAAACAAAAACACCCAGACATAACAACATTAAAGTGAGTACAATTGCGGTTCACAATAGAACAACAGAAGAGGTGGTGGATTAGGCCAGTCGAATAATGCACAGTGAAAGGATTACTGGGGTGGCTGGTGACCATTACTGTAACAAAGCAGTCAACCTGGAAAATGAAACCACCTCCACCGCTTGATTCCCACGAAGCAACGACCACATGGGAACCTAAAACTCCCATGGGATGCCATTTAGAACAGACGAACTGCGGCAAAGGAGCATTCCCTGCGGACCCTGGGTCTCTCTATCACCCCCACAATATGTGTCACGTCGGGAGCAAGACAAGCAAGGGGTGAGGAAAGTGGTGCTACTAAATATGAATTCAACATGCGCGCACACACACGCACACACACACACACAAATGAACCTAGCATGCATTTTTTTTAGAATGTGGGTGGAAAACAGGGTATCCGTAGAAAAAAAACAAGCAAGGATGGGGCGAACATGCAAACTCCACACTTGGCTTATAATAGTTTGGAATTTTCCATTATTGGTAGTTTTTATTTCGTTTTGACTTTTTTCAAATGCAGTTAGTTTTAATTAGTTTCTAGAGCAGGTTTTTTTTCACTTTAGTTTTTATTAGTTTTAGTTTTTTTTAAATGGGGTATTTGGCGAGTGTGACGTATATATATATATATATATATATATATATATATATATATATATATATATACACACACACACACGTGTTGCAGCCATAAAATTCTAAGTTCATGATTATTTGCTAAAAACAATAAAGTTTATCAGTTTGAACATTAAATACCTTGTCTTTGTAGTGTATTCAATTAAATATAGGTCGAACATGATTTGCAAATCATTGTATTCTGTTTTTATTTGTTTAAAACAATGTCCCAACTTCATTGGAATTGGGGTTGTACTTCTCTGCCCCTCCAGACTTCTGCATGCAGTACCACAGTTCCTCTCTAAGTACTCTGTCATAGGCTTTCTCTAGATCTACAAATGTGGCTCCTTCTGACCTTCTCTGTACTTCTCCATCAACACCATCAAGGCAAATAATTCATCTGTGGTACTCTTTCTAGGCACAAAACCTTACTGTTGCTCACAAATACTCCATTCTGTCCTATATCTAGCCTACACTACTCTTTCCAATAACTTTATTGTGTGGCTCATCAACTTTATTCCTCTATAGTTCCCACAGCTCTGCACATCACCCTTGTTCTTAAAAATGGGGACCAGCACACGTTTCCTCCATTCCTCAGGCATCTTCTCACCCGCTAGAATTCTGTTGAACAAGCTGGTCAAAAACTCCACAGCCACCTCTCCGAGATGCTTCCATACCTCCACAGGTATGTCATCAGGACCAACTGCCTTCCCATTGTTCATCCTCTTTAGAGCCTTTCTAACTTGCCGCTTACAAATAACTGGTACTTCCTGGTCCACCACAGCTGCCTCTTCTCTTCCTTCACTCTCATTTTCCTCATTCATCAACTCCTCAAAGTATTCTTTCTATCTATCCAGCACACTGCAGGCACCAGTCAGCACATTTTCATCTTAATCACTGTAACCTGCTGCACATCCTTCCCATCTCTATCCCTCTGTCTGGGCAACCTGTATAGATCTTTTTCTCCTTCTTTAGTGTCCAACCTGTCATACATGTCATCATATGCCTCTTTTTTGGCCTTTGCCACCTCTACCTTTGCCCCTACGTCGCATCTCCATGTATTCCTTTATCCTCTACTCAGTCCTCTGTCTCCTACTTCTTCTTAGCTAACCTCTTTCCTTGTATGATTTCCTGTACTTCGAGGTTCCACAACCAAGTCTTCTTCTCCCCATTCATACCTGAAGATAAACCCAGTACTCTCTTGCCTCTTTCTCCGATCACGAAGATACACGAAGTACTCTCCTGTCTGCCTCTCTGATCACCTTGGCTGTAGTGGTCGAGTCTTCTGGAAGCTCCTCCTGTCTACTGAGAGCCTGTCTCACCTCTTCTCGAAAAGCTGCACAGCACTCTTCCTTTCTCAGCTTCCGCCACATGGTTCTCTGCTCTGCCTTTGTCTTCTTAATCATCCTCCCCACCACCAGAGTCATCCTACACACCACCATCCTATGCTTTAGAGGGTAGGCCCAAATTCAGAATGTCTACCGGCGAAGGTATAGATTAGGACTCTACCGGCCAGTCACGATCATGCTTGTTGATGATGTGATTGCATCTGCCTCAGCGTAAAAATGGCTTCAAGCATGTCTGACTACAGTGGTGGCAGCTCCTCCTACTCCACAGCTGCGGCTGGTTAGCTAACGTGGCTAAACACGGTGCTGGGCTACTCCTCTAGGTCACTAATCATTGCCTCCATGGCGGCGAATAAGCTACACAGAAGATGGAGATGCCATATTAACTGCTAAACTACAGTGAAACGTAGTCGCAAGACACCGGAATAAGTGCTTGAATGATACAGTACCCTTTCATACAAGTCTGTCTGGAGCTGGATTACAGAAAGTAACAAACTATGAACAGGCAAATTAATACGCAAATAAATAAGTGTCTAAAGAGAAAATAATACCCAGCTACAGACAGGACACAGCCACAAACCGGAAATGAATTAAAACATTATAGCACACATCAGCCAAGAGGATGGGCTTATAAAGTTAAAATTATATTAATATACCACAGCTCAGCATTGAATGACTATATTAATCCATAGTATATTAAATATTTATAATATAAGCAAAGTTATGTTTGTTTGCATAACAGATTGCTGAGTTTTGATTGTGATTTTTGAGAGCTGCAAAATAAAATGACTCCCAAATGACACTTTTTTTTTTTTTTTTTAAATCAATTTAGCTTAGCCAAAGGAACATATTCAACATATTCCGAAATATTTCAATGACAAAATGTTTACACTACATTACATTACTTTTGTTTATATCGCGATACACAGTTACAGTGAAGGGATTGAATTTATAACGTGATATCAATTTAAGGCCATATCGCCCAACCCAAGGCTGTTTATTAGTAAATAAACTTACAGATAACATGTTGTAAATGTTTCTACTTGCAGGTTAAAGTGCACAAACCACACACTGAGTAACAGTTTTATGATGAATGTGTTAATCATTTATGATCCTCAACTCCATAACACTCAAATGGCCAGCGATAAGAATAGCATCAAACCCCTTATCAGTTTATAAGAAGAGTTGTCTGTGGGACATATCAAGCGCTTAGACAGATATGGAAATAACACTGTGCAACGATGATTGGTTTGACTTTCAAAGCTTGACTGGATTGAGAAAACTATTCTTCCTAAAACATATGGCACATACAGGACAGTTCTCAGATAGTGAAAATCTACCGCAGGTTACGTGTTATCCAGATATGTGTCCATTTTTTTATAGATACTCGGGGGGAAATGTAATAAGATCAGAAAATACTGTAAAACCACACTTGTAACTTGGCTAGATTTGATATTCGTATCAGAACATGGTCAATTCTGGTTTCCATTTAAAATGCAAACCATAGTTAAATGCACATTCAAAATGTGATTCGTTGAAACTCGGCTTGCCATTGCAGCTTCTCACTCTGCGTACACAAAGTGAAGTGTGTTTAAAAGGAATCATAATAGTTAGGAAGGAATCATTTTCATGATATCATCAATGTGTGAATCACAAAAACAATTTTGGTTATTTTCAACTCGAACTTAATATGAAATAGTGTAGACAATAGTAACTGTGTAGAAACGTCAAAACATTGAATACTGAGTTGCTCCTGACGTGGAGGCCAGTCCCTCAACTGCGATCATTAAGAATTTTCAGTAAAATTATGGAAGAATAGCACTACAATCATAAAGTCCGTGAAGCATTTCACCACAAGCAACATTCAAGCTTTAACACCATTAATGATTCTATTAACACTTTGAACATGATCTTAACAGCAAGCAGAAAAAAGGGATTTTTGGGAGTGAAACATTCACACCTGTGGCTGCTACTGCACTTTCACCTGACAACTCCCTCACACATTCTTTTAGACATTTTTAATATCCTCAAATGTAATCGGAAATAATTATCAGTTGAGACTGACACACACGTGGCAAAAAAGGTCCCTTCTAACAAGTCCACAAACATGCGCACACAACCTCACACGTACCTTCCTAGAATCTCGCAATCATTCACCCAAACACCATTAAACCCTGAAGATGAGATTGGGCAGGAAAGGAAATGAGCAAGAGCTAGATGAAGAACAGTCTGAAACTTCTAATCAGTCTAACTTTATACTCTGTTCTTCAATCTACACCAGAAATGGCTCTTTAAAGATACATCAAGGAAAAATTGAATCTGAGTTAGTTCTCTATTGCTGACCCAAGAACAACTCAAGACAGAAAAAGAGAAGAGTGGGTAACTTATTTTGTTTCATTATTTTCTTTCATTCATGTTTCTGCTTGTGACATGTATTTCAAAGTGTGCTCTTTTATATTGGTTGTGTTAATAATATGGTAAAATCTTACAGAACACAAATATTGTTTATCTCTGTCCGTAAAAGGACAAGATACTTCTGCGACTTGTATATATAGGTTGCCTCAAACACCACAGAATTGGACTGAATCTAGTTGGTAACTGGGTATGTCCATCACAAAAGTAATGTTCATAGATTAGAGTACACGGCAGAGCTTATTTTTATGTTGATTCGTAACACCAAGTATTAGAGTTGTCCCAAATCCAATCACATGATCGGAAATCAGGGACATAATTTTTAGCTGATCAGTATTGAGTGAAAAAGATTAGATTATTTTTTTTTTGTTTAAATTAAATTAACTTTTGAGGGCAAACCAAATATTAATTCATAAATAAATAATAAAAAACTAAATATAATTGTAAATATTAATTAATTAATACTTAAGTGATGCACCAATATGAAAATTCTTGGCCGAAACTGAAAACGGAAACTGAGAAACCCAAGGCCGAAAACCAAAAAATGAAACACTGAAATGAATTATCAATCAATCAAAGAAACTGCATTTGTAAACACTTTTCATACAAAAAATGCAATACAAAGCACTTTACATTAAAATATAGAAATAAACCCGCCAATTAATAATTATAAAACTATGCAAATTATTAGAAAAATTCCATTAATGGCTATGAAAGTAGAGCTGCCAACCAATTTGTCTGAATTTCCATATTTTTAAAATTATGTCAAGAACATTACAGCGGGACAGTTATTGCAGTATATTACGTAATAGGATAAAAAAATAAATAATCCGCATACTGTTTTTTCACAACGTAATCATTACTCTATCAACGTAATAGTTAATAAATGATGGCTTCAATATTTGTTATTTTTAAGTAGTTATTGCATCATCCTTGGAATGGCAGAGGCATTTGCAGTCAAATGTCTTCTCTTGCATGCTATTTGTGTATTTCCTGTATCTACTATTACTGCCAAAATGATGCAAATTTCTCCATTGTGGGACTAATAAAGATTATATTACAAAGATTTATTATATTAATGTACTTTTAAATTGTAGGTTCATTTTCTAAAATTACATCGTAGTGGTGGCGTACTAATTCGTTTTTACAACCCCAATTCCAATGAAGTTGGGACGTTGTCCATCCATCCATCCATTTTCTGAGCCGCTTCTCCTCACTATGGTAGCGGGCGTGCTGGAGCCTATCCCAGCTATCGGGCAGGAGGCGGGGTACACCCCGAACTGGTTGCCAGCCAATCACAGGGCATATACAAACAAACAACCATTCGCACTCACAGTCACACCAACGGGCAATTTAGAGTCTCCAATTAATGCATGTTTTTGGGATGTGGGAGGAAACCGGAGTGCCCGGAGAAAACCCACGCAGGCACGGGGAGAACATGCAAACTCCACACAGGCGGGGCCGGGGATTGAACCCCGGTCCTCAGAAACTGTGAGGCTGACGCTCTAACCAGTCGTCCACCGTGCCGCTGTAGAAAAATATATTCTTTTAATTTTATTATTTGTAATGATTATGAACTAGATTTGATAGCCTAATTCAAACTGGTTAACCCGCTAAAGGTCACTAGTTTGTGCCTTAACAGTAAGAGTGACACCATCATCATGTTGCTGTCCGTGCAAACCCACAACATTCTTATGAGGTACGAACTACCAACCTTCTTTTGGCGCACAAAAGTAGCAAGATACAGTCCTGTAATAAAAGAACCGACACTAAGATGTACACGTTTTAATAAAAATATGTTTTTAATGCTATCAAATGAATACTACCATGCCACCTTTGAATTTCCTGTGGGATAGTAAAAGTATCTATCCTATCCACTGGAAGTGAAGAATGAAATGCTGTTTAAAATCATTTATAATCGAAGTACTGCTTGGATTCTATAATACAGTAGTAGTCAGCGTGAGAGATGTACTATTAGTTCAACTTCAAAATGTAACGCTGCATGCATGGCCTGATGTATAAGACTTAGTGAAGGCATTATTCATGTCAGGGAGAGAAGAGAGATGGAGGAATTTTTTTTCTTGAAAGGAATGATTATGGTCTGGGCTCAGACTCAGAAGGTGGTAAGCAGTCAGAAAGTGACAGAGGGAGACCGGGTGAGACAGCCAGAGTACTTTGGGCTTTTGAACAGGAGGCAGATGCAACACATGTAACGAATCAGCTTCGGCTTGACGCGCCTTCATTCTGATGTCTGTGCGCTAATACTGCCCATGGAAAACGTCTCAGAACTTATCGTATGCCTGCACAGCACATACTGCCAATGGATTCTGGAAGGAGTGATGTATTGGGAGAAAAGATGCAACGTGGAAGAAGAAAGTGTCCATCTGTGTGTATATGCAAAATGTATTTGATGAAATAGTTCAATTTATATTCATGCATAATTTGATATTTAATTTAATGTATTTGTTTTAATGTTGTCTTGATTTTAAAAAGATGTTCAAACTGTTAATGCATCCTTTACATTTAATGAATTGATTTGCATAGTGCATATTTAATATACAGTACATACAAATACAGTAATGCAGCCCTATGGGGGGGACAAGGCAGTGCAAACTGTAGGCCAGTCCCAAGCCCGGATAAATGCAGAGGGTTGCATCAGGAAGGGCATCCGGCTTAAAACTGCCAAACAAATATCAGCGTTCATCCAAAGAATTCCATACCGGATTGGTCGTGGCACGGGTTAACAACGTCCGCCACCGGCGCCGTCAACCTGCAGTGCGTCGTTGGAAATTCAGCTACTGTGGGTCGAAGAAGAAGAGGTGGAAAACGGGTTCTTCGCCAGAAAGAGAAGAGGAAAGCACAGAACCGAGAACTGAATGTGGGGACTATGACAGGAAAATCTTGAGAGTTGGTTGACATGATGACTAGGAGAAAGGTTGATATATTGTGTGTCCAGGAGACCAGGTGGAAAGGAATTAAGGCTTGAAGTTTAGGGGCAGGGTTTAAATTATTTTACCATGGTGTAGATGGGAAGAGAAATGGAGTCGGGGTTATTTTAAAAGAAGAGTTGGCTAAGAATGTCTTGGAGGTGAAAAGAGTATAAGATCGAGTGATGAGGCTGAAACTTAAAATTGAGGGTGTTATGTATAATGTGATTAGTGGCTATGCCCCACAGGTAGGATGTGACCTAGAGGTGAAAGAGAAATTCTGAAAGGAGCTAGACGAAGTAGTTCTGAGCATCCCAGACAGAGAGAGAGTCGTGATTGGTGCAGATTGTAATGGACATGTTGGTGAAGGAAATAGGGATGATGAAGAAGTGATGGGTATGTACGGCATCCAGGAAAGGAACTTGGAGGGACAGATGGTGGTAGACTTTGCAAAAAGGATGCAAATGACTGTAGTGAACACTTTTTTTTCCCAGAAGAGGAAGGAACATAGGCTGACCTACAAGAGCGGAGGTAGAAGCACACATTACATCTTGTGCAGACGATGTAATCTGTAGATTACCGACTGTGAAGTTGTGGTAGGGGAGAGTGTGGCTAGACAGCATAGGATGGCGGTGTGTAAGATGACTCTGGTGTTGGGGAGGAAGATTAGGAAGACAAAGGCACAGCAGAGAACCATGTGGTGGAAGCTGAGACAGTACGAGTGTTGTGTGTGAGACGTGCTCTCGGTGGACAGGAGGAACTTCCAGAAGACTGGACTACTGCAGCCAAGGTGATCAGAGAGGCAGACAGGAGAGTACTTCGTGTATCTTCTGGCAGGAAAGGAGAGAAGGAGACTTGGTGGTGGAACCTCACAGTACAGGAAATCATACAAGGAAAAAGGTTACCTAAGAAGAAGTGGGACACTGAGAGGACCGAGGAGAGGCGAAAGGAATACATTGAGAGGCGACACAGGGCAAAGGTAGAGGTAGCAAAGGCCAAACAAGAGGCATATGATGACATGTATGCCAGGTTGGACACTAAAAAAGGAGAAAAGGATCTATACAGGTTGGCCAGACAGAGGGATAGGGATGGGAAGGATGTGCAGCAGGTTAGGGTGATTAAGGATAGAGATGGAAATATGTTGACTGGTGCCAGCAGTGTGCTGCCTAGATGGAAAGAATACTTCGAGGAGTTGATGAATGAGGAAAATGAGAGAGAAGGAAGAGTAGAAGAGGCAAGTGTGGTAGACCAGGAAGTTGCAATGATTAGTAAGGGGGAAGTTAGAAAGGCATGAAAGAGGATGAAAAATGGAAAGGCAGTTGGTCCTGATGACATTCCTGTGGAGGTTTGGAAGAATCTAGGAGAGGTGGCTGTGGGGTTTTTGACCAGCTTGTTCAATAGAATTCTAGCGGGTGAGAAGATGCCTGAGGAATGGAGGAAAAGTGTGCTGGTGCCCATTTTTAAGAACAAGGGTGATGTGCAGAGCTGTGGGAACTATAGAGGAATATAGTTGATGAGCCACACAAGGAAGTTATGGGAAAGAGTAGTGGAGGCTAGACTCAGGACAGAAGTGAGTATTTGCGAGCAACAGTATGGTTTCATGCATAGAAAGACTACCACAGATGTGTTATTTGCCTTGAGGATGTTGATGGAAAAGTACAGAGAGGGTCAGAAGGAGCTACATTGTGTCTTTGTAGAGCTAGAGAAAGCCTATGACAGAGTACCCAGAGAGGAACTGTGGTACTGCATGTGGAAGTCTGGAGTGGCAGAGAAGTATGTTAGAATAATACAGGACATGTACGAGGGCAGCAGAACAGTGGTGACGTGTGCTGTAGGTGTGACAGATGATTTTAAGGTGGAGGTGGGACTGCATCAGGGATCAGCCCTGAGCCCCTTCCTGTTTGCAGTGGTGATGGATAGGCTGACAGATGAGGTTAAACTGGAATCCCCGTGGACCATGATGTTTGCAGATGACATGGTGATCTGCAGTGAAAGCAGGGAGCAGGTGGAGGAACTGTTAGAAAGATGGAGGCATGCACTGGAAAGCAGAGGAATGAAGATTAGCCGAAGTAAGACAGAATATATAAGCATGAATGAGAGGGGTGGTGCGGGAAGAGTGAGGCTACAGAGAGAAGAGATAGCAAGGGTGGAGGACTTTAAATACTTGGGGTCAACCATCCAGAGCAATGGTGAGTATGGTCAAGAAGTGAAGAAACGGGTCCAAGCAGGTTGGAACGGGTGGAGCAATGTGTCAGGTGTGTTATGGGACAGAAGAGTCTCTGCTTGGATGAAGGGCAAAGTTTATAAAACAGTGGTGAGGCCAGCCATGATATACGAATTAGAGACAGTGGCACTGAAGAGACAACAGGAAGCAGAGCAGGAGGTGGCGGAAATGAAGATGTTGAGGTTCGGTCTCGGTGTGACCAGGTTCGATAAAATTAGAAATGAGCTCATCAGAGGGACAGCCGAGGTTCGATGTTTTGGAGACAAAGTTAGAGAGAGCAGACTTTGATGGTTTGGACACATTCAGAGGAGAAATCGTGAGTATATTGGTAGAAGGATGATGAGGATGGAGCTGCCAGGCAAGAGAGCTAGAGGAAGACCAAAGAGAAGGTTGATGGATGTCGTGAGGGAAGACATGAGGGCAGTTGGTGTTCGAGAGGAGGATGCAGGAGATAGGCTTACATGGAAAGGATGACGCGCTATGGCGACCCCTAAAGGGACAAACCGAAAGGAAAAGAAGAAGATACAAATACAGTACGGCATACGAACATATGGCTTTGGGGATGTGTTTTTCGATGATTCATTCATTCATTTATTCATTCAATTCTGGCCATTGTGTGGATTAATCAAATCTTGAAGTAACCGGCAAAATGGAGTGCACTATGTGGCTGCAAACAGTGGCGGTGCAAGTGATTCTGTCGCAACTATTCTGAATTTAAAAAAACAAAATGAGCTCATCTATGGAAACTCTGGGCAGGGTTCTGCTCAATACAATGCTTGGATTTACAGTAAACCGGAGATCATCCATCCCAATAAAAATATTTACAAATAAATAACATTTACACACAGTATCTTTCTTAAGAGTGGAATTATCAGGGAACAAAATTCTGCGGAGGAGTGAAGAACATTTGCTCGAGGTCTCTGCTCCCAGTCATAAGAGTATCATGTGCCTCTCAGCTGTCACTTCCATCACACTTCCTTAGACCAGAGGTGGCAGGTTGGAGAGGATTGAGAGGAAGAAGTGAGGGGAAGCAGATACGATGAGAGGAACCTCAAGGTTTATATGGAAATCCATCCATCCATCCATTTTCTGAGCCGCTTCTCCTCACTAGGGTCGCGGGCGTGCTGGAGCCTATCCCAGCTGTCATCGGGCAGGAGGCGGGGTACACCCTGAACTGGTTGCCAGCCAATCGCAGGGCACATCGAAACAAACAACCATTCGCACTCACAGTCATGCCTACGGGCAATTTAGAGTCTCCAATTAATGCATGTTTTTGGGATGTGGGAGGAAACCGGAGTGCCCGGAGAAAACCCACGCAGGCACGGGGAGAACATGCAAACTCCACACAGGCGGGGACGGGGATTGAACCCCGCACCTCAGAACTGTGAGGCTGACGCTCTAACCAGTCGGCCACCGTGCCGCCTATATGGAAATCAGGTCTAGTAAAAAAATTATAATAATAATAAAAAAATAAATAAAATGATGAAAAACCGTAGGAATCTCCTGTTGACACAACAGCTTCCTGCCTAGAGAATGTAGATCTGCTACTTGTTTAATGAGATAGCGGCATTTGCATCGATGTGATGCCAGATAATGTTGACATGCACCACAATTTGAGCCTTATGAGCTGTTAAACTTTGGACTGATTCAGTTCACAATATACAATTATATGGAAAATATTGTTACAATGTACTGTATACTACTTAAATAGTGGATGCATTTGCAAAAAAATTAGTGTTCATTGCATAATAGTAATGGCTATTTATAGAGTTTAGATTTAATTAACTCACAGGGGAAAGTCAGAAGGCATTGTGATTGACAAAGAACTACAGAAAAGGGTGAAAAAGTTCCTCTATTCCTCTAAAATGTAGGCTGGTAGACACAAAATAGGTTACTTTGTAAAATTATGCTGAGAGAACATGACTTAAAGGTGAAGTAAATGTTCAAACTCTCTGCATGTCCAGACAGTAAATTATTATTTAAATAATCTTTTGAAAACTCATCCCTGTCCGGCCTTATCTAATGCCTCTAAATAAATTTTCATTATTAATTAAGAAAGTCTCAGTGATGGCGAAAATTGTCTAATTAGACACTGTACAGACTGGAGGCGTGGCCTGGGAGTGTGTCAATCATTTTCCTGTGTACGTGCATTTATGCCAGAAGGAAGCTCTGGGAACAATGGCAGGCGCGGAGGCTTTCGGCGGCTAGCCCTCGTTTGCCAAGAACTGGGTCTCCTAATACAAGGAAACACAAGCAGAGCGAAGAATCCAGAAACTGTAAACAGATGAAATCTGGAAGAGAAAGGAACAAAACTACGATACACATTGGACCTACTATTCGAGAGGTGGCCCGAGTTGGCTTAATTTCTGCTCGACGGCTAAGTCTATCACATACTTTTTCATTTTAATTTATTTTTTATTTTTTATTGATTGTGCATTCCCCCAAAAATTTTATTTTGAACCGATAGCATTAGTGGTATACAGCCGCGGTCGTGTGAACTAGTTCAGCCAAATAACATTGCTCGCGAACAATACAGTAGCTTCCATTATGATAAGCTGTAGCTCCTATGTTGGAAGGACTTTGAGTATGTTGTAAATTCAATCTGACGCTCTCACAGCGCTCTGAGAGTGAAGGGTTCAGAGAGGCAGAGTGCGCTCCATTTCCTATGAATTTACGAACAACCCTGTTAGCCATTGGCAGTAATTAGCCGTGGGGTGGGGCGGCGTCCCCATTTTTGTCTGTGGTTTGCTGGACCCGCAGGAGTCTAGCCTCTTACTTCACATTCTCTGCACATTTTTATTACTCACACTGTACATACTCCGCACATTCATATCTCATTCCCCATGGGGGTTTGGTACCAGGTATGGTGGGGCAGGCGCTGGCACATTTGTGCTGGTTTCTGGTCTGGTCGCCCTCACTCCTTCACTGCTCTGCTGGTCCTCCAGTTTTAATGCATCACACACTGTGGGGGAGGGGAGGGTCAGGCGGGGGAGGACACTCGCACTCCTCGTGGGGGGGCGGTGGTCCCGTGCCCCTCTCTTTGGGACTGGTCGGGGCGCTTCGGTCAGGCTCAGGACCTCTCTGGTTCCTGGGGGGCCGGTGGCATCCCCCTGATTGGGTCCCCTGTTCGACCGGCTCGCTGACTCGCAGTCGGGCCTTTGTGGGTGGGGGGGGGGGGGGGGGTGGGGAGACTCTTCCTTCCTCGATGTGCCAGCTTAACAACTCTATACACCAGTTGACTAACATGCAAGTGATATGGTGTTAATTCACTAATAGGTTCGATAGACACACTTTTGGCTTTAATTACTTGAGCTGGGATCACTAACAACAACACAGGTTATACTAGCATATCAACTCACAGGTTCTTACAGGTGTTTAGACACTAAAAGAGAATCCCACCACACCACTCGTCAATAGCACTGCCTTGCTCATTTTCCCACATCCTGTCCTGCCATTTTCTACTTGTGTTCAACTATGTAGACCAGTGGTGGGCAAACTACGGCCCGCGGGCCACATCTAGCGCGTTGATCATTTCAATCCGGCCCGCCAAACATTGGTACAGAATCGCCCAAATCATAGCAAAATCATGACTATATTCATATGACCTTGTCCTGTAATGCCGAGTGGTTCCACTAGGTTGTGCTGTAATGCCCAGTGGTTCCACCACGTAGCGCAGTAGGCACAGTGATACATTGACTTGACTTTGACTGTTCTGTTTTTACTCTGCTACTGCTTTGAACCCTTCTTCAACCAGGACTGCGCCAAAGAAATAAAAGTTGACAGTGAGTGTTGAGTGTTCAATACAGCATGGACTACTAAATACCTTTTCACTCAAGTCCAGTCAAAGGCCGTATGTCTATTTTGTTAAGAAACGATCACGGTTTTAGAGGAATATAACATCAGCCTTCACTTTTCTTCCAAGCATGCTGATTATGCTAACAGCCAATCAACGCAGGAACTGATGGCCACGGCTCAGCGGTTAAAATCAAGCTTGCGGGCTCAGCAAAACACCTTTATCTGACAAACTGCCATCCAAGATTCAGTCACACAAGACCCTGAAACAGCGCCACTGGAGCTGCAGATGGAACTGATTGATCTTCAATGTGATACTGTCTTAAAAGAGATGGAATGGTCAACATTTGGGAAAGCATTCAAACTATTTATTTCTGATTAAATGTTCTTTTATCTGTCAGTTTTCCCAGAGATTGTATGTTAAATACCTCCAAAAACACTCAACATTTTGAGAAATGTATGGAGTTCAGTTAAAGGCATTTGAGAACCGTTTACAATAATGGCCACCCACTTCCGGTACCTTCAATGTTGCTGCCCACATGAGGTCCAACATGAAGCGACTGAAGAAAATGAAGATGACACTCATTCACCACAAGCTGTTTCACTGGTCTGTTTTTCCTTTTCTTTTTGTTGCAAACTGTGATGCTTCCTTGATGCAGTGTACACTCAGTATGACTGTATGCTGACTCATTGCCACAAGCATTGCCCAAAACAACACGATGCGTCACCTTGGTCTCCTTATGTATAGAGACGAGAGTATATACTAAAACATACCCATGATGCACTTGTAGAGTTCCACTTGATGGCAGTAACTCATTGTAAGAGGAATAGTATAGTATCAAGACTTACAGATTTAAATGTTTGGCAATACTAATGTACAGTAATAAATGGTAGTAACTGTCACAAATAACAAGGGCAAAGTGTTCCATTCCGTTGTGCATTGTAGCTTCTATCACAATTAATTTTCTTGAAATCTCTGACTTTCTCTGAAATAATTTTAATATTTACATTTGAACCAGGCAGCAAGTTGGACGACTGGTTAGCACATCTGCCTCACAGTTCTGAGGACCCGGCGGGGTTTAAATCAGGCCTTGCCTGTGTGGAGTTTGCATGTTCTCCCCGTGCCTGCGTGGGTTTTCTCCGGGTACTCCGGTTTCCTCCCACATCCCAAAAACATGCATGCTCGGTTGATGGAAGAAACTAAATTGCCCGTAGGTGTGAATGTGATTGCAAATGGTTTTCTGTTTGTATGTGCCCTGCGATTGGCTGGCGACCAGTTCAGGGTGTACCCCGCCTCTCGCCCGAAGAGAGCTGGGATAGGCTCCAGCACACCCGCAACCCTAGTGAGGATAGGCGGTACGGAAAATTAATGAATAAATACATTTGAACCAACAACTACATTATATTCCAATGCAAATTCAAACGACACATGTTCCTATTTCTAAGGATAATCTGTGCAAATTGAGTTTCTTGTAACGGAGTAACAATTTACACGGATGGGATTACATAGGAGCTGCACCTGCAAGCCTGCCGCATCTAATATGGATGGCAAATATGCGTGTCAGCCTACAATGTAAAGGGCAGGAGAAAGCAAGGTTGTTGTCTGATGTGATGGGAGCTAATGTGGTACATAGATTTAGACAGGCCAACAAAGGTCACACAACCTTTTCCTATTTTGTACAAAAAATGAATTGCTATCCAATTCTAATATTTTTATAAGAAATGTTGTTTGATTGATGTTTTTTCTTTGGGACGTTGTGTTAAACATGAAAAAAAAAATCAGAATACAATGATTTGTAAATCATGTTCAACCTATATTTAATTGAATACACTACAAAGACAAGATATTTAATGTTCAAACTGATAAACTTTATTATTTCTAGCAAATAATCATTACCTTCGAATCTTATGGCTGCAACACATTCCAAAAAAGCTGGGACAGGGTCAGCTGTGTTACGTCACCTTTTCTTTTAACAACATTCAATAAACGTTTGGGAACTGAGGACACTAATTGTTGAAGCTATGTAGGTGGAATTCTTTGCCATTCTTGCTTGATGTACAGCTTCAGCTGTTAAACAGTCCGGGGTCTCCGTGTTCGTATTTTACGCTTCATAATGGGAGACAGGTCTGGACTGCAGGCAGACCAGTCTAGTACCCCTGCTCTTTGACTACGAAGCCACGCTGTTGTAACACGTGCAGAATGTGGTTTGGCATTGTCCTGATGAAATAAGCAGGGGCGTCCATGTAAAAGACGTTGCTTGGATGGCAGCATATGTTTCTCCAAAACCTGTATGTACCTTTCAGCATTAATGGTGCCTTCCCAGATGTGTAAGTTACCCATCCCATTGGCACTAACACAGCCCCATACCATCACAGAGGCTGGCTTTTGAACTTTGCGTCCATAGTCCAGATGGTTCTTTTCCTCTTTGGCCCGGAGGACACGACATCCACAATTTCCAATAACAATTTGAAATGTGGACATGTAGGACCACAGAACACTTTTCCACTTTGCATCAGTCCATCTTAGATGAGCTTTGGCCCAGAGAAGCCGGCGGCGTTTCTGGATATTGTTGATAAATGGCTTTTGTTTTGCATAAGTTGCACTTACAGATGTAGCGCCGAACTGTATTTACAGACATTGGTTTTCTGAAGTGTTCCTGAGCCCATGTGGTGATATCCTTTACACATTGATGTCGGTTTTTGATGCAGTGCCGCCTGAGGGATCGACGGTCACGGGCATTCAATGTTGGTTTTCGGCCTTGCCGCTTACATGCAGTGATTTCTCCAGATTCTCTGAACCTTTTGATGATATTATGGACCGTAGATGACGAAATCCCTAAATTCCTTACAACTGTACGTTGAGGAACATTGTCCTTAAACTGTTCGAGTATTTTCTCATGCACTTGTTCACAAAGAGGTAAACCTCAACCCATCTTTGCTTGTGAATGACTGAGCAATTCAGGGAAGCTCCTTTTATACCCAATCATGGCACCCACCTGTTCCCAATTAGCTTGTTCACCTGTGGGATGCTCCAAACAGGTGTTTGATTAGCATTCTTCAATTTTCTCAGTCTTTTTTGCCACCTGTCCCAGCTTTTTTGGAATGTGTTGCAGCCATAAAATGTAATGAAAGTTAATGATTATTTGCAAAAAACAATAAAGTTTATCAGTTTGAACATTAAATATCTTGTCTTTGTAGTGTATTCAATTAAATATAGGTTAAACATGATTTGCAAATCATTGTATTCTGTTTTTATTTATGTTCAAAACGATGTCCCAACTTCATTGGGATTGGTGTTGTATATTCAGAATTGTGACGAGCCGCTACCCTCTAAAATGTATCTGTCTTCATATTGGGAATGACAGGAGTATACAGTAAAGTTAATTGTCTTAAGGGGAGGCCCGAACAGCCTTCGCAGGGTGAGAAGTCAGGAGCTATATGGCCTCCAAGGGTATGGCTCTAATTGTGGCACAAGCTTGACCTTGGCTGCTTTAAAACACCATCCACTTTTACTTCCCCTACTCTTTTCCATCTCTCCCCTCCTCCTGACACTGATGAGGAGCTGGAAGCTGCTCTCCGCTCTAATGATGTCAGCCCCCCAGAGGAGGTGTCTGTCTCCTGAATCTCAACAGCGAACAGTCAAAGCCTGAGCCTGGCATTGGAACTGGTGAGAGCCCTGAAGGATTGAGAGTTAAGCGCTGACTGTGAGACAACACCACAACAACCGCAACAGCCTGTGTAACCTGCACCCATATGAAGACCACAGACTCATTTTTGCATTCCTTTGTGTGACCATTCACATCTTCCGTCATTTGAGCTCAGTACTGCATACTTAGCACTGCCTTGATTCAATAGGTTTTATGGGAAAAGGGTAGCATCACAAATTAAGTCATCAGAAGGCCTGAAGGTTTTATTTGTTTTTTTTTTAATACAGTAACTCTTTTATCTACTCAAACAAGAGTACAGTTTTGCATAGGTCTCTGCCTAGGCGGAACGACAATGCGAAACAGTGCCAGATTCCTCCATCCTAGCTTTGTGACTGTGGAATAAGTTGGTTTTAGTTTACCATAATATATTCTATAACATATAATGTTATGTTGTTGAGCTTTGTACATAAGAGCAAAAGGATCAAGGGTAAGTGAAGAAAACAAAGCTGATTCCAGAACATACAGTAAATGCTTTTTAAAATGGAGTCTATTATGTAGACAGTATATCATCTCAGCAGGCACGTACATCTTTGTAATGCAATATGTTTAGGCATTTGTGTCTTCGATGCAGGATTATGATTGATCTGCTCCAGGGCTTTTCTCTTGCTGTTTGAACTGGGTTTGTCTTTTATTCAAATTACAGCTCTCCACACCTGCCAAGTGAGGCTCTATCTACAGAAACCACATTTGTCCTTAAATCAATAACAAAGCAATGGAGAAATGAACCAGTGGAGCGAGCTAGAGAGCAGCAGAAGAGTAAGTCTGATTCTGCTTGACATTTACTTGGCCTGTGCTGTGTCAACAATTAAGCCAACCCTAGATCAGACACCGCAAAACCATTATTGCTGCTCCATATTTGGCTTAATGTCAGTTACGGCAAATTATTAACCTAATAGCATAATTGCCCAAGTCAGATGGAACTGCACTCTTCTTGTTTGTTAAATTTGTTGTTGTTTTCCGATATATAATTTTCTTTTTTACATAACCTTTCCAATATGACAATTATGCTACTAGGCTGATGAAATAATGTATGGAAGATGCACAAATGAAATGAGATTTTTAAATTCTTTGAGCGTCGGCATCGCAATGTACATGTGCACAGTAGTCACATTGCAGGGTACTGGAATGTCGGTGTGCGCTTTTGTTATGCAGTGAATCAATATAAATAAATGACCACCAGAGGGACATGGTTGGACATGCTAAAAAAAATTAGCACTGACGTTACGGTAAATTATAACCCTTCCAACAACACGTACAGGTCAGCCCAGAGTGTTAAGTACGTAACTTCTTTTATGATAACTATTTAAAAGGACATGGGGAAAAAGTTCTTCTTTGGCTCTGTTAAATTACCTCAGAACTGAAATTAAACAACATTTCTTCTTGTTCAAACACACAACAGTCCTCCAAAAATTTCTCGTAATGGAGCAAGGTTCCTGCAATTAGAAGTACTGTAGCATGTTATGTTAAAGCTATCCTTGGAACTAAAGAAGACTGTTACTGTTTCCAATCGTTTGTGCCCACAGCCTTAGTGAATATGATAAAATGTCCTTTGTGCAAACACCCCTTTCCTGCAAGTTCATCCAGACGTGGTCCTGGACCGAATGGTGCCCTGTGCATCACCAATCGTCAACGGGGGGTTGTTGGGGTTCCTTATTGGGGGAGTGTGTGATTGTGTCGAGTGCTGAACTGGTCACCGGCCTGGGTGACTGCCCATAACACCCATATCAGAAAACGCCCCTGAGTTCATCGGATTCCTTAATTGAACTATCCATGAATGTGTTTTTTTCAAAAGCAGAATTGTGAAATGTCTTTAATTAAATGGTTTCAATTTGAATCAGGCCAAAGCCTAAGATATATGTGTGTGTAATGTCTTGCTTTAGCTGCATACAGTAAAAGAAATAAAGCAATAAGCTCTCAATAATGGGTTGTCGAATTAAATGCTCTGATCATATGCTATCTCTTATCGCCTGCTCGGCTTTTTGATGGTGTATGGGCTCCACATTATCTTGACTCCAGCCCTATTTGCATTAGGGCCATACGTATTTGCATGTATCAGATAAGCATTGTAATCAGCTTTAGCTGGGTGACAGACTTATGATTTACCATGTTATACAAGAAACGGGACTTAGCATAAGATAGAATAAAAATCGATTAGAGGAGGATCACACCTTATGGAATTAGTCGCGGAAGAATAACAATAACAGAACAAATATATGTGGCTGATTGTGTGTTTGTACGGCAGAGATAATTTGAAAAATCGAGCACAAGAGCAGGCTTGCAAATGTAATGCACACTTTTGGCTTGAAGGAGGTATGGGTCTTAATGGTCCATATTTCACTAAAAAGTTGATTTTATGTATTTTTTTGCACGATAAAATGCAAGTGACAGTCCTTTCAAATGACATTTTGGAGCAATTGGTAAATAACCGATGGATTTGGAATGCCCCTTTTTCGCCAAAATCGCCATGCCCCCCATGTCTTGGTGTAAAGTCAGTGACAGGAAGTGGAAACCAAATTCACTGCACAACCAGTGTGGAAAAGGTAATGTACTAAACTACAAAGTGGTGGTATTTAGTCATATTTTATATATTGTCACTCTCGGGTAGAATCCTCCTACCTCTGAAATGACAACTTTTCAGGAATTATTATTTTTTTTTTTTTAAATGACAGCTTCCCAACATCACTTTGTTCAAATTGGTACTATAACTTATATTGCTGTCATATATCATTGCACTCTCATATGAACAACATCTATAGCCCTCCAAAATTATATTCAATGAATAATTGAATATGCTGAAAAATCGCTCCTTCATTAGGGGGTCATCGTCTTATCGATTAAAATGATAGAAACACAGAGGGCGAGTGCAACATTTTTGCAAGCCTCATGAACCCAAGCAATCATATATGTGGATTAATGTCCCTAAACTGTCACCAATCATCACCAAAATGTACGTGGACATCTCTACTCATGACATCTTCAACCTCAGAAAATATTACAACGATCAGTGCAATATTTTCGATATGATGGATGTCACGCCTTCCTTTTTCTCAAATGATCGTCTATGGCGAGGAAAACACTTAGCGTCCATAAACAAAAAAATATTGGGGCTGATTATTCTGATATTTTCAGAGGTGTAAGTGGGCATAAATAGGGATGTGAGGTTTGACACTGGGTCATGAAACCTCTTAGCCCATGTGGCAAAACATTATAAAAATCTCCAAGCCACACGTGTGTAGGAAGCCACAACATCACGTGCTTATGTGACGCAAACTTTAGGCACACTAAACCAGTCCTCGTGCCTGGAAACTACGCCGATAAGCTTTTACAATGTGGGCCCAATTAAAACTACCTAGTCATCAATTAGGAGTAGGGCTGAACGATTTGGGAAAATATTCTGAATTGCGAGGTTTTTTTTGTTTGTTTCTTTTAAACAAATATTGCTATTCCGATTTAGCATGCAATTTTTCGGGAGGAAGTTTGTTATCTTCAGCATTATTCACTAAACACAAGAAATTAATTATTCTATAGTACGCATCAATACACGCGTTGCGAATCCCACTATGGTTGTCATGTGAAGCAGCGGCGGCACTGGCTCGAAGCAGGGCGTAACTCGCTCGTCATTTGGGGCCCAAGGCAATCACAGTCATGCCCTCCCGGCCTCCCCCATGTAATTTAGACCACTTTATCCTGCATTTGAAATATGTTACAATTATCTGACAGCTAAAGTTAGCCTGCTAATATTTACCACCAAAGATTTAGAATATCTTCAACTAAAAAGTTTTAATTTTATAAAATTCAATGTCCTTAAGATCCTTCTTGAGGATTATCAGATAACAAGTGAATGATCTCAACACTTGTACTTTAATTGATAAGAACATTAATATTTAATATAGTTTGAACCATAGGCTCCAGCACGCCCGCGACCCTAGTGAGAAAAAGCGGTACAGAAGATGGATGGATGGCTACTTTGAACCGCTTTTATACACTCATCTTGGTGATGAAATGCGTCACTCATGTCACTCTGCACTTCATCTCTATACTCGGCTGGCACTGACAGCAGTTCTACTGCTACTGACAAGAGCATCATTATACATATTACATATTACATTTTTATAAGGCATGAAGTTAATAATTGAATATTCTACTGTGGTGGAAGGTTTTTCTTTTTATAGTAGCAAAAATAGTAAAAAAAATGTATGTTCTTTATATCAATTCATCATAACATTTAGGCCTGGCCTACATGAAAGAGTTGTTTATTTGTTGACTATATCCAATGTTGTGTTGGTCGTATGCTGTAGAAGGCTGCTTCTTCTTTGTGGTGGATGGACTGTGGGCGTCGGTGTTGAGTGCCGGGGATTTTGGGTTTTGGCGGTTCCGGAGGGGCCAGGGTGTTGGTCCCGGGCTCCGGTCGGTTCTCGATGTCCAACCCTACTCACGACGGGTGCTCAACTTGAGCTCGATTAAGCGGGCTATGACTTTTTTTTTTTTTTTTTTTTTTTTAATGGGTGGCGGCTGGCTCCTGCATTGTGCCCTGTTGGTGGCTGGGGCCCCCATGCTCTCCTCTCCGGGGGTGATAGGGGCGGTGGCAGCGGTGGGGGGTGCCCGTACCCCTCCCCTTGGAACTGGTCGGGGCGCTACGGTCGGGCTCGGGACCTCCCTGCGTCCTGGTTGGTTGATGGCGTGCCCCTGGTTTGGTCCCCTGCTGGACGGGCTCACTGACTCAGCCCTCTCCCAGGGGTGAGGCTCACCCGTCCTCGATGTGCCGGCTCAGCAACTCCGTACACCAGTTGACTAACATGCATGTGCTATGGTGTTCATTCACTAATAAGTTCGATAGAAACACTATAGAATGTAATTACTTGTGCTGGAATCACTTATAATAACACAGGTTATACTAACATATCAACTCACAGGTTCTTACAGGTGTTCAGACACTAAAAAAGAATCCCACCGCACCACTCGACAGTAGGAATGCCTTGCTCATTTTCCCACATCTTGTCCTGCCCTTTTCTGTCCTCAGTTACCTGTTTCTCTTGGTGAGCTATTGCATGTCCTCAACGGATGTCCCCCTCCTCCATGTCCCCCACCCACCAATCTACAAATAACTGTTGTAATGTTACTTGTGTTCAAATATCTAGACTGTCTCACTATTGTTCTGCTGTAGTTTTCACCCATAGTCCCCTTGCCCACTATGTCCCTCTGTCTGTCTCCTAAAACCTTTTTCTGTCCGGCTTCATTTTCAATAAAGATCAGAATAATTTAAAACATTAAAAATAAGCAGAAGGAGTATTTCAAACTCCCCTGTTGCACAGCAAAACTGTTCCAGCACAAAGGCATCCAGATCCACCATTCTGCAAGGCCATGCAGCCGAACAGGATAGGTTAAAAAAAAAAAAAGAAGGCAATGAAAAGAACTAATGTGAACTGTAGGACACATTGACCATCGACACTTCAAACGTATATTGTGGTAATACACAATATGCATGCTTCAATTAGGCACCAAGCGACATTGGGTCTTGTCTTCGCTGATGCACCGCTACCCACAGCTGGGACACAGGCAATTTTTATTTGCTAGCATAGCGAATGTGGGCAATATTGGGTTTGCCACATTCTGTTTTAATTAGCCAGTGGCGAGGTAAAGCGGGCAGCGCGAACCCTGGATGTTCGCATAAACTTTGTCACCTACAGAAACGTCTTTGTCTTCCAGAAGAACTCTTTTCAAACATCTTGCAGAAATTTGTGGTGCCATAAATACCAAATTGAGCTGGTGAAGCACGTTTATATCTGCAGAAATTAATCTGCAAATCAGACCAAATCGTTGGTCGTGGATTATGTCACACTACAAGAAGTTTTGTCGTTCCCGACAAAATATGTTGGGCCCGATCTGGGAAATCGCCCACGATAGCTAATCGGGCCAATATTGGGGCTAAAATTCTGCAGTCTTATCAACGCATTAGAGGCATTAGTGATACAAGATTGTGCCAATATACTGGACACAAGATTAGATAGACCTTTAAAGTAGTATAAAAAAATTCAAAGTACCTGGTGATTTGGTTTTGGCGGTAATCCAAAAAGATGCAGCCCAAACTGATTTTGCATCAATAGGAAAGGGAAACTCCCAGACTCCACAATAAAATATAAAGTACATTAGCTTTAAGACAACACATGAAAGGGCAGAAATAAGTGCAAAGAGCACAACGGATGGGCCATGTTCAAGGTCTTTTCATCAAGTGATCTCACAAATCAAACCAAAATGTTGTGCACAATAATCCAAATCATACGTTAGCAAAATATGGTGCTTTCTGCTGAGCATGTCCATATGTTTGCCAGGTTTGGGATGTTTATAAGAAACATGTTGCACGGGCATAAATATGCATATAAATAGTCCACTTTGATGTGATGTAGTGTTTCACTAGTCATATAAGATACATAAGAAAGCTACACAAACACGTAAAGCCAACCCAGCTGAAAAGCATTAACGTTACAGAAAGGGGGTACTGTAGGAGGATCTGGACAACAGCAGGGAGCCAGACTGACAAGGTGAGAGGTCTAGCAAGCATCATGTTAAAAGAAATCACTACATCCGGGAAAGAGCTGGTATATTATGTCCTGCCACTTAGCTTTCATGGTGTTATTTTTGTAGTATTTATTGCTTCTGGCACTCGGGTCTTACGGAAGCTATGTTAACTGAACTGGTTGATGTTCAGCACTAAAGATAATTTATTGATAATGTTAAACCGTAAATCTGATTCTTCTTTTCTTTTTTCACACAAAGGAGCAAATAAACAGGGAGCGGAAATCCTTTAACATGTATTTGCTTTTTAAAAAAAATTATTTATTTATTAATTTTTTTCGTTTCTACACAAATGAGCAAATAGACAGGGTCAAGAAATCCTTTAATACTTATGTCCAAACTACTAGAACAGCATCTGGATTTATGAACAACTTTATTTAGATTTACTAAAAGCTTTGGACTAAATAGCTATCGGGCTGCAAAACAAATCCATCCATCCATTTTCTATACTGCTTGTCTACATTAGGATCGCAGGCAAGCTGGAATCTATACCAGCTAACTTCAGCAGAGAGGCAGTGTATACCCTCGACTGGTCGCTAATCAATCCCAAGGCACATATAGACACACAACCATGAACAGTCTCATTCACACCAATGGGAAATTTAGAGTCTTCAATTAACATAGCATTCATGGTTTTGGAATATGGGAAGCCAGAGTACCCAGTGAAAACACAGAACATGCCAGCGACACAAAGGAGGCCCTGAGCCCAGATTCAAACGCAGGACCTTTCAACATGTCAAGACAGACATGCTAACCACTAAAACGCTGTGCCTGGCAAAGTAAAAACTGGAAAGCTATAAAACATTTGCTCAGTTAATACTTGGTACACCTCAAAACATAATATGCATTGTGGAGTATAGAATACATACCCTAATTTCTCATGTATAATATGCTCTCCAGTATAATGTGCAGCCCCAAAATTGACTCCAAAAATGAGGAAAACCCTTCTTGCTATATATAATGTCCACCCATGACTTTCTATTCATTGATATATTTATAGGCAATGAAGGTTGGTCTGTGCAGATATGGAACCTTTGTACTAACAATCAGCAGACTGACTGAATACGAGCATGCTATGACAATGTGAGAGACTTCGTGATTTCCGGAGACGAAAACATGGCGCCACTACAAGACAAACTTTCTCCACCCAACTTGCTTCGCCAAGAAATCACTGAGCTCAAAAACAGCTTGGAATTTACACAGCAACAGGTGAAGAAGCTAAGATTAGATAATGCCGCATTGCGATCAAACATGATGTCAATGATAGCGGAATTAAAAACTCTCAGATTGGAGTATAAAATCATGAAAGAAACCACGCTGGACATTCAATCACGAAGCATGCGCAACAATCTCATTTTCTCGGGCATTCCAGAAAACGACTCTAAATTGCCCTTAGGTGTGAATGTGTGCGCGAATGGTTGTTTGATTATATGTGCCCTGCGATTGACTAGCGACCAGTTCAGGGTGTACGCCGCCTCTTGCCCGAAGATAGCTAGGATAGGCTACAGTACGCCCGTGACCCTTGTGAGGATAAAGCGGTATGGAAAATGGATGGATGGCTGTACTTAAATTACTTCACACACACCAAAACTTTAGAGCATGATTCGACAGAACACTGGCATTTTTACGTACAACCGTTAGTGCTAGTACTAGCTTGCTAGGCGACATAACGTTTTGTTGCCTGCTAGCGAACTGTTTCGTATTAAAAGTATGTGAACATCCAGCCATCCATTTTCTGAGCCGCTTCTCCTCACTAGGGTCGTGGGCGTATGTGAACATACCTCAAGCAATTCTTGAATTAAAGTCCTCTCCTGAGCACCGGTGACTACGAGCACAAGTTTTTCCCCATTTTGCTCATATAATACACACACCACAATCCATTGTTGTTGTCGTCGCCATGGTAACGAATGTATCTGGTCGCGTTTGAGTTGACAAGATAAAGCCCACTGATCGTAAAACACTGGATGTGGTGGTATCGGAATACAAGATGTTATTGCAGTAGTCTGACGTAGTGAAATCATGAAAAACCAAATTTGGCATTACGTGTTGTCTGTCCCACACCGCCAACTTTATTGGTTGTCAGATATTTACAGTAGTATGTCAAAAGACACCCGACAAGGCTAAAAATAAACTAGTTTTTGGATTCAAATATACTGCACTCGATGGCGACGCGGAGTAAATGTTTTTTGCGGAGCCGATCAATGACGTCGTTGATCGGATCAGCGAATTATGACATTAAAGCCGATCAGCATAAAATGCTAATTATTGTCCGATACCAATCAAGCCGATCATATCGGTGTAAAGTCTAAAAATTAGTGTCCATGCACCCATTATATGTCACACTTAACTTTTATGTCATGGAATGTCAATAAAATTTGATCACAGACAAAGAGGATTATGGATTATATCACTAAATTTAAAACAGACCTCCACCTACTACAAGAAACGCACCTTAACGAATCAGAAAAAAAATGGTTAATTGACTCTAATTTCACTCAGGCTATCTGGGATTTTTATAACAGCAGACAAATAGGAGTCTCAATCCTAGTCCAAATCTCAAAAATAGCAATCAACCACAATGTGGCAATATATTAGAGCAGTACATGGTTGACTTTGGATTCATTGACATCTGGAGGCTAAAAAAAATGTACAAAAAGAAAGTACACATTTTCTTTGTCAAATTTGGTAACTCCACCAACATGGCGCATCTTAAAAAGTCCACTGTGACACAGTAAAACTGTGGACGCGGGTCACTGGGGCCCCCTTCTGGAGCCATGCCTGGAGGTGGGGCTCGAAGGCGAGCGCCTGGTGGCCGGGCCTGCACCCATGGGGCCCGGTTGGGCATAGCCCGAAAGGGTAACGTGGGTCCCCCTACCATGGGCTCACCACCTGTGGGAAGGGCCATAGGGGTCGGGTGCAGTGTGAGCTGGGTGGTGGCCAAATGCAAGGACCTTGGCCATCCGATCCCCAGCTACAGAAGCTGGCTATAGGTATGTGGAATGTCACCTCTCTGGCAGGGAAGGAGCCCAAGCTGGTGTGTGAGGTTGGGAAGTTCCGACTTGATATCGTCGGACTCGCCTCCACACACAGCTTGGGCTCTGGTACCAGTCCTCTCGAGAGGGGTTGAACTCTCTTCCACTCTGGAGTTGCCCACGGTGAGAGGAGCCGAGCAGGTGTGGGTATACTTATTGCCCCCCGACTTGGCGCCTGTACGTTAGGGTTCATACCGATGGACGAGAGGGTAGCCTCCCTCTGTCTTCGGGTGGGGGGACGGGTCCTGATTGTTGTTTGTGCCTATGCACCAAACAGCAGTTCAGGGTACCCAGCCTTTTTGTAGTCCATGGAAGGGGTGCTGGAGAGCACTCCCGCTGGGGACTCCATCGTTCTGCTGGGGGACTTCAATTCTCACGTGGGCAATGACAGTGAGACCTGGAAGGGCGCGATTGGGAGGAACGACCCCCCAATCAGAACCCGAGCGGTGTTCTGTTATTGGACTGGTGCTCATCACGGATTGTCCATAACGGACACCATGTTCATGCATAAAGGTGTCCACACGTGCAGTTGGCACCAGGACACCCTAGGTCGCAGTTCGATGATCGACTTTGTGGTCTTGTCATCGGACTTGCGGCCGCATGTCTTGGACACTCAGGTAAAGAGAGGGGCGGAGCTGTCAACTGATCACCACCTGGTGGTGAGTTGGCTTCGATGGTGGGGGAAGATGCCGGTCCGACCTGACAGGCCCAAACATATTGGGAACATGCTGGGAACGTCTGGCAGAATCCCCTGTCAGAAGGAGTTTCAACTCCCACCTCCGGCAGAACTTCACCCACGTCTCAGGGCAAGCGGGGGACATTGAGTTCGAGTGGACCATGTTCTGTGCCTCTAATGCCGAGGCGGCCTATTGGGCCTTTTTGGCCTGTGGGACTGGCTGGCCAAGCAGAATGCAGCTTTGGTGGTTGCTGAGGCAAAAACTGGCATGGGAGGATTTCGGTGAGGCCATGGAAAAAGACTTCCGGACTGCTTCGAGGAAATTCTGGTGCACCATCCAGCGTCTCAGGAGGGGAAAGCAGTGCACCACCAACACTGTGTATAGTGGGGATGGGCACTGCTGACCTCGACTCGGGACGTTGTGAGTCGGTGGGGAGAATACTTCCAAGACCTCCTCAATTCCACCGACACGCCTTCCCATAAGGAAGCAGAGTCTGGGTTCTCCGAGGAGGGTTCTCCTACCTCTGGGGTTGAGGTCACCAAGGTGGTTAAAAAGCTTCTTGGTGGCAAGGCCCTGGGGGTGGATGAGATTCGCCCGGAGTTCCTAAAGGCTCTGGATGTTGTGGGGCTGGCCTGGTTGACACGCCTTTGCAACATCCCATGGACATCGGTGACAGTGCCTCTGGATTGGCAGACTAGGGTGATGCTCCGCCACATCGAGAGGAGGCAGATGAGGTGGCTGGGGCATCTGATTCGGATGCCTCCCAGACGCCACCCTGGTGAGGTGTTCCGGGCATGTCCGGGGACGACCCAGGACACGCTGGAGAGACTATGTCTCTCGGCTGGCCTGGGAACGCCTCGGGATCCCCTCGGAAGAGGTGGAGGAAGTGGCTGGGGAGAGGGAAGTTTAGGCGTCCCTGCTAAAGCTACTGCCCCCGCGACCCAACCTCGGATAAGCGGTAGAAAATGGATGGATGGGTAATTATCAGTCTTATCGTTAATATTAAGATTGGCTTGTTCTTTAGTAATGTATGTACTTGCATTACTGTGGCGCACCCTAGGATTTAGTTTTAACACTGCAGCGTTACGGATGTATTTTCCACCTCCCACGTCATCATTGGCACATCAGCCGGCTTGCACAACATACTGTAAGATAGGTCAGGTGCCCAGATAACACGTTCACGCCTGGTGCAAGATAATAAACAAATTGTTAAGACACAACAAAAGCTTAAGAGGGCGGATAAACACGCATAAGCTCTATTAACATAGACATTATTACAACTATTTATGTTATTCGGGGACTGTAGCGAGTATGCCTGCCGGAGCAAATAGCAACCAGGAGCCCCCAATCTCTGTCTGCCCAGCATACCTTCCTCTCACGCCCTGCTGAGCAGTCTGTGTTCAAGACATCTAAGGGAGGCCTGAGCCACTGATCAAAGGAGAAACACAGGGGATTTGACTTCTCAGACAAAGGCTAAATTAATTACCAGCCATTCTTAAGAATCTCATTACCATCCTGAGGCACAGGACATGTGGTTTCTCACCCGGATGCTAAACTAATTAAGAGTCATTCCCCCCCAGCCAGTCTGAAGTGTCTCACCAACAAAGGCCTTTTTCTGCAAACTGACATGAAAACCAAGAATTTGAGAAAACAACTTTTGAAGTGTGACTGTTTGCGACAGTTTCACAACAATGGAATCTATACTCGCTGCATTTTTAACAAGACTCAAATTCAGCAGCGAACTATGTTCTTTTAATTTTAAAAATTGCATGCCGGTTGCTGTCAAGCCCTCAGGGACAACTGATGGAGCCCAGCGACACCCAATGGCGGTGGAGAGTTACTGCACTCTACGATTGAGCGATACTGTTAACATGTTCTCACCAAATGTTTCTGCTTTAATATTTTAAGAACCTTGTATGAATGCCCCCAGTGTCTACCACCACACCAGTGTCACTAGTGATTGTATTTCTCCAAATTTGAATGTCTGATGTCAAATTAATTTGTCCACTGAACCGGATGTGACGTTTCACCCAACACAACATAAATGCCACATTGCAAATACTAAATGCTCTCAACACCCACATAAAATTTAAACACTCCCTCTCTCTCCTTTGTGCATAAAAGGCCAAAGCTCCTTTGTCCTTGGCTGGCTCTCGCTCACTCGTTCACCTTGCAGAAGAGCCTGACCCAGCCAGGAAGCCCCACCTCTCACCACAAGGTGGCGAGGATGCACCTGACATTTCCCCACCCAGGGCACCCTGCCAGTGCCCCGAGCTCCCTTTGCGGGTGCTCGGGCATTTTACAGACAAAGCTCTGTTGGGAAGGAAACGAGCGGCGCACGTCTGCTCCGAGCACCTGGTGACCAGCGCCACTCACGGGCTTCAGCCGCCCTGCACTTGAAACTTTTAGTTCTTTTTCTTTTGTTTTTCCTTCCTTCTTTTCCCATCAAAACCACCTATCCTCGACCGGACCGGCCAACCATCCGGGTGATCGACAGCCTGCCTAAATTGTGTTACACAAAATATAAGTCTACTAAAGTACAGATTGGTGCATATTTGGTTTTTATATTAACAGCAACAGGAATACCAGCTTTATGCATTTGCCCACCGTACATCCTCACTTCACACCTACATAAGTTCGACCTACGGATGTTTACCTGTGCCTTGTTTTTCTTTTCTCTGCATTGATTCTCTGTAATTTGTTTGCCTTTTAGATTTCATAAAATTGTATATAAAATTCCACTACCTGTATCATTTGTGTGTTTGGGATGCGAAAATTAAGAGACCTCTGGGATCTAGAATTCGTATTTCCTAAGTGTAGCAACTTTCATATTATGAGACTGATAAGAGGTTTTTTGTCACTTTTTCCTAAATTTTACAAATATAAAAAAAGAGATGTTGCCCTTTACGAAATAAAATAGTCTGATTTTAACGTTAAAAAGTAAAATTACGCTAAACGCAGGCATCACTTACGGCTTATTCTTTTCTCCTAAATTAATTACGTTTTTATCCAAACCAATATACGCTACAGGGACTGACTTAAACCAGCACGGCACTAGGCACGCTGGGAAATCTTCTGATAGCGAGCTGCCATGTTTTTACGATGATCTCATTGTTGTTGTTGAAACTAAACACTAGGGTGTGCCACAGTAATATATACATTACTAAAGAACTAGTAAACTTTAGTATTAATCAGAATACTGCAGTGTCAAAACTATACACCAGGGTGCATCACAGCCCTAATACGTAAACACAATAAAGGAATAGATGAATTTTAAATATGAACATAAATACTATGTAAACTAATAAATACATAATAATAAAAAAATAAGATTTAAAACTAATTGATGCCTTTTTTAAAACGCATATCTATTCATATACCTCATTTCACTTTGAAGGATTTTTTTTATTTTTACTATACCTATGTATAATGTGCACAATTGACTGTTAAAGATTTTTTTGGAGGCGGGGGGAATGTGCATAATACATGAGAAATTACAGTAGATGAAAAATGCAGCAGGTTAAAATTCAAGGAAACACCACAGAAGTAATACACATATGATTAAGAAAGATTTACTAAAAGGTAGTTGTCGTGAAAGTCATCACTATTATATTATAGATGTGAATAAAATTCATTATTATACTAATTCTGCAGGGCTGTTACCATTTGAATATACACATACTTCCAACCTATTTGAACTTTTTCAGTCCGATTTTAGGGCACACCACTCTACTGAAACGGCTCTTGCAAAAGTGATGAATGCTCTTTTACTAGCAAGTGACTTCAACACCTCATCAACGATACCGTTGATTACAACATACTACTAAACCTCCTCAAAACGTGTATCGGAATTACAGGCTTAGCACTTTCTTGGTTTAGATTTTATCTCTCAGAGAGGACGCACTGTGTGATCCATGGTAATGTGACCTCTGAGTATAGCAATGTCCCTTGCAGAGTCCCGCAGGGATCAGTACTTGGCCCTCTTTTGTTCAGTATTTATATGCTGTCACTTGGCAATATCATAGGCAAATACAGTATATGAACAGCTGTCACTGTTATGCCGACTATACTCAACTACATGTGCCAGTTAGCCGGTTAGTTAGTGTAGAACTAACTCACCCACGCGATTGCTGTAATCTGGAGGCGTCTCATTGAGATCAAACAATGGATGTCCTGTAACCTTTGGCTTTTTTAAACTCAGCTGTTGATGATTGGCCCTCCTAGACACAGACACTTGTTTAAGTACATCACTGAATTTTGACAAAAGTACAATTACCCAAAGTGACTGCAAAAAAATTCTGCATAATATTTGACTCAACTCTCTCCTATCACATTAAGAATATTTCCAAAGCTATGTTTTTTCATCGCCACAATAATTCTATCCGCTAATGCTGTAGATATCATAGTCCATGCATTTGTTATATCTTGCCCCGACTATTGTAATGTGCTGCTTTCTTGCTGGTCTTCGCATGTCTAATATTAAAAGTCTGCAGTTAGTACAAAATGCTGGAGCATGACTTTTGACGAGGATGAGAAAACGTTTGATCATATTCCAATACTGGCCAACTTGCATTGGATCCCAATCCACTTGAGATGCGATTTTAAGACTTTGTTACTTACTCATAAAATATTACATGGCTTAACCCTCTCCTATCTGGCGTAGTTAGTGGTAGCATATGTCCGTCCTGAAACCTACGCAGGTGTTTTGGTGACTCCAAGAGCCAGAAAGAAGCCTGCAGACTGGAACATTTTCTAATCGGCCTCCAGTACTCTGGAATGCCCTACCACCAGATATTAGAGTTGCTAGCTCAGTAGAAATGCTTCAATCTCAATTTAAGATTTATTTTTATACTTTGGCATTCGGTTAACATGGATGTAGGCCTGTTTTACTGCGGCTTGTCCTATCTCCTCCCCCCCCCCTCTCCTGCTCAGAGAGGGGGCTAGGTAGCAATGACCCAATTTGAGGCTGTTGCTGTACGGCTTCTGCACCGACCAAAAGATCTGAAGTGGAACACTTCCCCTGAGGCGTTGCTGTGGTGGATTCTGTTCGGACCAACCGGGCCAGGTCTTAAGGCAGAACCACTATCCTGAGGCATCTACCTGTGGCGCCTCATCTCTTTAAATGGACTCATATGCCGTCTTAATTAACATTGCACAACATCATACTATGTTTTTTTTTTTTGTATTTGCTTTATTTTTGCCTTCATTTAACCAGGTCTGTCCTGTTGAGATATAATGATCTCTTTTACAAGGGAAGCCTGGCCAAGACAGCAGCTTAGAACATGAAGTTTCAACAATTAAAACAGACAACATTCACACAGTAATAAAATATGCTAAAACAAAAGTACATGGTAATCAGGAGCAATTAAGGTTAATAAAAGGACTGTCAATTAAAACAAGAGCATGAGGGATATGAAGATGCTGCCAAGTCAATCACAATATTTTTTTAAGTTTCAAGAGAAACTAGTTCAGTTTTAAGGTGGTCTGAAGTTAATTCTAAGCAGCGGATGCAGAGTGCTCAAATGAATGCTTGCCTAATTCAGTGTGAACACATGAATTCGTGTTTCTTTTCAAATTTATTTCAATAATCTCGATTCTAGAGTACGTTAAGCAGATCTGTTTTTTCCGTGATTAGCACAATCTTCTAATTAAATATTTTTTATTTTATGTAATTTCATACAGAATACAAAAACATTATCTTCCTACAAAGTCTAAGGCCTTTTGTGTACTTTATCTTTTTCACAGATTTCAATGACATTCACAAGTCGTACGAAAACTAAATTTTTTATGATTTCCAAACAGCTGATATAAATGAGATCATCGTAAACGTCTGCCTCCATTGTCAATGAATCACGCCTCTTTGATTAGCCCACCTTTATTCTTTTTTTTCATCCTGTTCAGCTGTTAGGTCAAGCAGAATGGAAGCTCTGTATCCCTTTTATGCCAGAACAGTTTTACTGTGTCACAGTGGATTTTTTAAGCTTCCGCTGTGGTTTCTTTGTATTATAATTGAAGTTTATTGAGAATCAGAGTCGAACAGAACAAAGTTTCTAGAGGGGAGAGAAACGAAGACAAAAGACAAAGCACTAATTGTAAACAGGATAAGAAAATTAAGTCATTACAGTATCTACAACAATGAAACATTAAATATGAGTGTTGCATGGGACTGTAGTGCTTCACCCTGTGAGGGAAGGACAGGACAAGCTAGAACAGGACAAGGACAGGGGAAGAAGCATGCAGGACAAGAGTCGTGAACCCGGCTGTACAACTGAAGTGGGGTGGAATTGACTATGTAAATTATAAAAATCTATAGGACGAGAGTATGAGTGAGGGGATACACAAGCAATTCGCAATTCGGCCACCTTTATTCTTAACTTACGCACCATGGATGTGTCAGAAGTCTGAATGGAGAATCTGCATAAATGGAAAGTGTTTAAGTCCAGTTGCCGAAAATTTTTTTTTTTTTTATGTAAACCGCAGAATGAGGCTCGAAGAGAACAGTAACAAGCAACAGCCATAAAAATTGCCTACTTTGCGTTGTACGGTGTATCAGAACCCACTGTGTAGCACATTCTTCCCCTGAAGTGGGTTCGTACGTATGTCGTTTGGTTATAGGTTTGAAATTACTTATATCCAGGGGATGGAAGGCGTCGAAGGGGGACTATGGTAAATGGAAGCATGAAGCAAGGTCGTCTCTCCATTTGTCTGCCAGTTGAATAGTGAACGGTCGCTGCATAGCAGGGTTGTAGCTCTGTGACTGCCTGACAAGCTCCTCCAGCCCTTCAAGCAATGATGGCACTCCATCTTGTGTCACTGTGGGGGTGTCCAGAAGTGGCATGATGCTGAGCAAAGTGCCCTCCCCTTGCTTTCAGTGCCTTTCTCCACATCCCAGAAGCATCCATCACATCACTCCCTAGCGGGGCGTGGGTAACGGATCGACTTTTCTCTGTCACACTAATCAATCCGACTCTCGCTGCCTCTCCCTGGGCACATTTATGGCTTGCCATAAAGCAGGCCTTTGGGGCATTACAGCACCCAGTAATCCTGCTAAGTGAGCAATATTTCCCTTCTCTGGTACTGCAGTTAGACGAGCTTGAGCCATAAATAGCAGAGTAAATCTGTGGCGGTGACTTCTTGGCCAACCGTTAGTACTCAAAAGCCCAGTGGGACCAGACGGGAGCCACCCGCTGGCCAAGGTAAAACAACCTTTAAGACAAAATGATGAGCTGGCCATCTTTGATTAAGGTGTTGGGATAGTTTTGCTTTTTTTTTTTAAAGGGATTCTTTACCACTCACCTTGTCAACAGAAAAATCCTGGTACTACAATATCCATCCATCCATCCATCCATTTTCTTTACCGTTTATCATCACTCGGGTCGCGGGCTGCTGGAGCCTATCCCAGCTATCGTCGGCCGGGAGGCGGGGTACACCCTGAACCGGTCGCCAGCCAATCGTAGAGCACATAGAAACAAGTGGGAGGAAACTGGAGTGCCTGGAAAAAACCCACCCAGGCACGGTGAGAACATGCAAACTCCACACAGGTGGGGCCGGGATTTGAACCCCGGTCCCCAGAACAGTGAGGCCGATGTGCTAACCAGTCGATCACCGTGCTGGCGGTACTACAATATATCTTATAAAAAGACACCAGCTGCACTGCAAGACATCCATCTTGCTCACATCTAATTTTTCATGTTTCCTGGTGAGTGTTTTGTTTCCTTGTGTTTGTTTGTTACTTTGAATCTGGAATTTTGGGCGATGTTGTTAATTTTGTTGTTTAGATTTTCTACGTTCCTTGTTTGGATTGTTGTTTTTGAAAATAAATCCTACGGGTGTCCTGATCCGATCTTTGAAATCGGAAATTGTTCCAACGTCATCATCAAAAAAAAAACAAAAAAAAAAAAGTATCGGATTAGACTGGATCCAAAATCTCAGATTTTATCACTCTTATACAAGCAGTCCATTCCATGCACTCCAGCACTTCTATCCAGCAGCGCCCGGGCGGTCATGCAGAGCCTACATGATCACAACGGGATGCTAAGGTGCTAACATAGTAGCAACGAGTAAGAGTGAATGTTGCTTGCTTAAAGTTGTTTATTGACACTCCAGTTGAAGATCACTGTAAAACTAAACACACATAAAAAAGAATTACACTTATTGAATGTTCAAATAAATCTCAGACTTCATTTGTTTCTTCGTTTTTGTTCACAAAAATCGCTAGCTCAAAGCTAACACACAATGAATTAAAAAAAAAACATTGACAAGTTAACAAAAAATAGGATTGAACTTGCGGCAATTATATCTTTCAAAATAATTAATATTGGTACACAAACGCTGTATAAACACATACAAACAGGCAATATAACCATTCTCTCTGGCATCTAGTCTTCAAACTCAGTGAAAAACAAATTATATTAACAATATTCAATCGTGACTTCTACTTTCGTTGTTATTGCAAGTGCTTATCTCTGTATTCACCACACTGCCCCTAAGAAGCCAAGACGTGCACAGCAGGAACAGTGAGCCCAACAATGCACACACAGAGACAGCTACGCACCTCAAGCCTCGCTACATGATTCCTATCTGCCACAATATTGTCAATAAAACTAAACCCCAGCTGCATCAAAAAGTTCAAAAGGTTGCTGACTTTTTAAGTCTTTTGCTGCACATATGGAGAAAAGCAAATGTTGTTCCCACTATATACTGACAATAATAAAAACAAAAATTAATTGAACTTAAATTGTTTCTTTGCACTTTAAAAGTGCAATTTTTATTTATTATTTATTGAGGTTATTTTTCATGGTTTCCTACCAGTAATTAACTTTTTATTTGATCTATTCAAATGTAGAATATGTTTATTTTAAAGCTAAACAATGGTTATGTTGCAATTTAAACATATATATTTGTTATTATTGGTTATAGTTAAGTTCTTTTTCAGGATTTTATCATATAATTTGTATTTATTTTATTTATTTGTAGTACATTCTTATTTTTAATGTTGCTTTATGTAACCCATTGATTAAAAATGGGTCAGTTTTTCTCATACGTACTGTTGCTGATGATTGTTCTGTGAATAATATCACTTGATCAACCCTTTTTCTAAAATTCCATACTACAAAATAGGTAAAGTATTTACGATTATTGCTGATATCGGATCGGGCCAATAGAAGGAGAAGAGAAGAAAGAGAAGTCACCAGCCTATTTTATGCCCGGTTGAGTTAAAACAGATATGTCGATGAGCTTATATTTTGGAACATCTTAAAACAGGCAGTTTTATTTTGAGGCACCAAAGGGAGTTCCATATAGTAAAAGACAGAAGGCAGCCTTTGGTGGAATATTGCCAGAGGGTTATAGCAACCCTCCTCTTCAACAATAACTGCTGCTCAGGTTGATCCCATTTTATTGTATTTCATTCCATCTATCATACATCAAACCAGCTCCCAAAGGTACTTTTTGCTGCAAGGCCAAATCCCTCCATCACGCCACAGGTGGAGGAGTCAAGGTCTTCAACCCTCGACACCCTTGGCACTCAGCAGCCCTGCTCAGCCCAGCTAACCTCCCCCAGGCTGCGTGCTTATCAGCCGGGAAAGGTTGCTGACTTTTTAAGTCTCTTGGTTCAGGTCAAAAACCCAACATTGTTTTCACACTCTGAGATATGCAGACACATGGCAGGTTTCCATGGTAACTGCAATTGAGAAAATTGTTCTTTGAAGATGTCAGGCATTTGTTTAAGTGAGGACAGCCACATTGTTCACTCGAACAGAGGTCAAACAATGGATATGGAATATGCCTATTCACTTATTGACTGTTTAATTTTCTGAGACAGTTTTCAGAAGAAATAAAAATTGGCATGGAAAGACAATACTACGATACTGTTCATCAGGCAAAGGCACAGAGAGAGAGAGCGAGAGAGCGATATGGATAGAACAACAAAACTACGAGGCAAAGCACGCATGCCAAAATAATTTTAATGTTGTAGAAAACATTAGGCGGCACAGTGGACGACTGGTAAGAGCGTCTGCCTCACAGTTCTGAGGACCAGGGTTCAATCCCCGGCCCTCGCCACTGGCGAGTTTGCATGTTCTCCCCGTGCCTGCGTGGGTTTTCTCCGGGCACAACGGGTTTCCTCCCACATCCCAAAAACATGCATGGTAGGTTAATTGACAACTCTAAATTGCCCGTACGTGTGAATGTGAGTGTGAATGGTTGTTTGTTTGTATCTGCCCTGCGATTGGCTGGCAACCAGTTCAGGGTGTACCCCGCCTCCTGCCCGATGATAGCTGGGATAGGCTCCAACACGCCCGCGACCCTAGTGAGGAGAAGTGGCTCAGAAAATGGATGGATGGATAGAAAATATTAAATATTAAACAGTTTCTGAAGATCTTCCAGATTTGAAAAATATTAAACATATCTATTCTGTCTTTTTCCTTTCTTTTTCTCGAGAAATACAGTGGTGCCTTGACTTACGAGTTTAATTGGTTCCGTGACCACAATCATAACTCAAACACCCACATCTCAAATAGGCTGCAGTAATATTAGGCCTTTTTCGCAAATGCCTGTGAGTATTGTTGTATGCTTTATCTGCATGTGTCACTACCACCTGTGTTCAATAATGTTGTTTAAAGGGTTATAATTACTGAAACATCAATACAAGTTTTGTTAGCCCGTCTATGGTGTTTTGTATTGTGTGTTAGCATAAAGCTTATGCACTTTCATCAGACAAAGTTAATGACGTTTTGTTAGATACATGTGAAATTGTTTTAAGTTTAGTTGTAGAGTAAACTACATCTGAGTGTGGCAATAAACAACTTGAAGCGAGGACCAGGCCTCTTTTTTCACGGATGCTGTCACCATACTGTAGCTAGTGCTGTCACTCAAAGTTATGCTTGCAAGTCAAGACAAAAAAATAAAATACATCAGCCTAATGACAGCTCCTATCTTGAAAAACCCATAGGTCAAGTCATTCGTAAGTTTAGGTGCCACTGTAAAATAAAAGTAACAATCCGGAATAAGGTGCATGGTGATCAGTGTGGAAGATGATGACAGTACAAAGTTGAGGGAATGTTGAGCGTTTCCCTCCCAGTGTGGAATTAAAAAGCCATATGGCATGGCAGATGAAGCATTTCAACAGTCAGTCAATCAGTGGAGCAGGGCAGTGACAGCAGCCTAACACTGAAGCTGCAGCTCTGCCTGGAGATGGTGCTGTGCAGTGGATGTTGTGGATTGTCCTTGATGCTTGTTCACCATCCTTCTTTCTGCCGATGATGCCCAAAAACAAAGCCTGATCTTCAGTTCATCCATTCGGGAAGTGTCATTTTTCTTGACGATGCCCTCCCACCACGCAAGTGCATACATGAGGGCAGTCGCCACCACCCACTAGTCGAATATCTGTACCATCTTTTTGCAGACCTTAAAGGAATTCAGTCTCCGAGGAGGTACAGGTAGCTCTGTCCTTTCCTGCAAAGGGCGCCAGTGTTGGCAGACCAGTCCACCCTTTCATCCAGCTGCACACCCACGAATTTGTACATCTGTACAATCTCCACACTGTCACCATTTATGAAACCCAGCGCATGGTGCCGTATGCACCTCCTGAAGTCCAGAGCTATTTCCCTGGTCCTGGTGGTGTTTTGGCGCAGGAGGTTGGAGTCACACCATGTGACAAAGTCCTTAATCAGTGTCCTGTACTGCTCGCACTGTCTACTCTTGACATAACCCACGATCGTAATGTCGTCCACAAACTTCTGTACGTACCAGAATTTGGAGTTGTACTTGAGATAACATGACAGAGCTCAGAGTTGTACTTGAAGTAACAAGGCAGAACTTTGAGTTGTAGTAAGTACTGGCGGCCCGCGAGTCACTCTTGTTCAGTGTGGTCCACACTTAGGTGGATGCCATCTGAATCAGATCCAATGTGATTCAAATCACTCACAGCATGAGATCTAAAATCTGGGAAAGTACAGCAAGAACACTTTGGGTTGGTTGGTCTTCATGGCAATGCGCGCGCAGTTGCGGTGCGTGTTGGCAATGCTCGCTGGGTTGGAAAGAAAGAGCAGCTCGGTGCACGCGATCTATTCTTTATTCTCTCTCGGATTTAGCTGCTAGCTACCTGCCGGGGTTGGAGTATCTATGGTAGTAAACGTGTGTGCCGGTCATCAATTGCCTGCCTAATGCGCAGTGAACAGAAGAACATTTGACCACATGGTTGGGTCAATACCATGCACAAATGTGTCAAATGTCCAAGCAGGGGCAACAATATTATCATCACTAAGTTCAAAACAAGATGGTGTTAATGGAGCGGGCTACACATATTTACAAGAGCTATCGACAGTTCATTTGAATTGTTGTGATGTGTTATTGAAATTGGTGTCATCACTGAATGTGGAAATTTGAGTCAATTCATTCAAGTCAAAAATCATGAAAAATCATTATGCAATTATAAAGGAAATGAATATAATGCATGAATGCCGGCATACTACATTTGAATATATATAGTTTAACTACAGTACACATACAGTATTTTTATTCTTTCAAGAATAGCATCGTCAACTCCCTCTCATGGCAGTTTTGACCCCGAGGAGTGAGTGTTCCCTGTCTAGCCCTCAGGGGTTATAGATATTATTATTATTATATATGTATTTATGGCCCATGCAATCATTAAAGTTGCCTGTCCGTGTTGTACATAATACTCTCACACAACAACATACATTATAGCAAGCATTTGAGCACTTGCCAATCAATGAAACCTTCTAATGAATAACAGTCCTTGACTGCAAACAACTTCTTTCATTACCCCTTTTCCAAGGAAATTTAGCCTTGTTGAATTGTGGTCTGAGTGGGAGTGGAAGGCATACAGTCTGAAAGTTGTTGACATGTTAAAGTATTTGATTCATTTATTTGTTTTATCATTACCTCTTTCTCAATGTCATGTATAGTCGCAACTACCACTTGTGGTTAACCTATGCTCATGAATCCTATAATTGTTTTTCTCTCCCCTCCTCTTTTGAAGTAGTCTATAATGGCCTCTTTTTTGGTTGGATACTATCCAAAATATTTCTGTCAGACCTCTGTGTATCCCAGCGCCTGTGAGTTTGTGGAACGGCAAAGGAGCTCCAGCACTTCTGACTGTTGCGGCTGATGAGGCTTCTGCCAAAGCCTGACAATCACACAGTGCTCGGAAATAATGTGTTCTTGGGAAATGAATTACCTCAGACTAGAATTGTCTTCACACAGACTTGATAATTTATAAGAAATCCTGCATAAACCAGATGTAGGACAGTTTCCAGGTCAGGCAGAAAACTCTCATCGTTCACTATGACCACACATCATGGATACATAGCTGTACTGTGGCTAAAACAGAAGATTGGACTGTTCCCCTGTGAAGGGATCTTATCTACAAGGCTCAGTAACCACAAATCTGCAATCTGCTCCTTGGGTGTGAGCAGAGGTTGTAACTCTCTTACAGTTAAAGAGGAATAAGGAGAATTAACTGTATACAAGGGACAATTCCTCACAGGGATATGTTCACCGTAAGAAAGGAAGAGGAACATTCTCAGCACTGAGGCTGCTACTGCACATATAAAACCTTTCCTTTATCTCGCGAAACAATCACTCTAATTATACTCATTGGAGGCACCAAATTAATTTGCCGGTGGCAAAGTGTTTTGCTACTGCTCAGTCTACCACACACTGACAAAGTAAAATCTGCAATTAACACTTGACAAATTTATTTACTGCCACTTGCCTGAGCTCTGACTCCCTCCAATTATGCCTGATCAATTCTGTCAGGAGTGGCAGGGGTGGCACTGGGGAGGCCGTTTGTCAACGGAAAGAGCAAAAAAAGAAATTATCAATGCCTTTGCCACCAGATTATAGAAATCCCCCGCACTTCAAGGGGAATAGAGGCCGAGCCCTGCCACAAATAGCCCCCACCCAAAAAAGCGAATCACTGACGACGGGTTATAATTGCCTATACGTAAATGCCAGAAGACAGTGCCGTAGCACTACTTTTCTATTTGGCAGGACTTTGGCTTGTCTAATATAAGCTCCTCCTCTCACTTTAATTTAGTTCCTTGTCACCAAGCTACAAAGCACTACTTTTCTATTACAGAAGGCTTTAGTGTCATCTTGATGCATTTGAGGTTGTTTCAGAAAGACCAAAAAACAATGAACAGGCATGCTTTTCAGCGAATAAGATAAGATATCCACTATTGATTCCCCTTGGAGATCATGGAGAATAGGTTCCCCCCAAAAACCAGGAATAGATAAATTTGCAAGTAGCGCTGTACATTTCTCAGGTTTCAGAGTTGCTCCTTCCTTCCAACCAATTTCAAATATTTCAAGCACCTGTATACCGTTTCATCAACAGCTTGTGAAATGTGAAGTAGCAGTTCACAAATTTGTTCATCTTCTTAAAGTAAAATCATAGATTTGTATGTGTATTGTACATGTTTTAAGATAATCGCTTAAAATGTGAAAAGACTGAGAACTATGTAGTACTGAATTGTGGAGATAAAGTGTTAAACTGTTTTTCACCATTTCTTTTTTGGTGATTTTTGGGGGGGCGTGGCTAAAACAAGGCCCAATGATGCACTTGGGCCCCTGGCATGAGTCGCCCCTCCTGCCCCAAGTGACATTGTTGGGAGATCGGTCAACAGTCACATAATAATAATCCATCCATTCCTCCATTTTCTGAGCCGCTCCTCCTCACTAAGGTCGCAGGCATGCTGGAGCCTATCCCAGCTATCATCGGGCAGGAGGCGGGGTACACCCTGAACTGGTTGCCAGCCAATTGCAGGGCACATACAAACAAACAACCATTCACATTCACACCTATGGGCAATTTAGAGTTATGAATTAACCTACCACACATGTTTTTGGGATGTGGGAGGAAACCGGCGTGCCCGGAGAAAACCCACACAGGGACGGGGAGAATATGCAAACTCCACACATGCAGGGCCGGGATTTGAAGCCCGGTCCACAGAACTGTGAGGCAGATGTGCTAACCAGTCATTCACCATTCCACCACTATAAATATACATCAAATCAAATTTATTTAGTCGTCCACTGTGCCACCATTATTATTATGATTATTATTATTGTTATTAATGATATGGGACAATAAATAAATTTATATCTAAACAATTATTCAGTATTTATGTGTATATTATATATGGCTAGGTGTTTTTTATGGTTGACCATTTTTTCTTGTTCTTTTCTTGTTATTGAAATCCAAGATACAGATGATACTGATATGCTCATTTGGATTACTGTATTGGTCTATATAGGAATCAGGATGTGTATACATTAATATGTCTGACTGTGTTATTATATTATCATATTGTTGTAGTGCTATATTGATGTTCTGTTGGATTATAGGGAAGAAAAAACAGGGGTAGGAGAAAATCAGTTTGACTTCTTCCTATTCCTTTTCAAAAATATTTATAATTTAGCTTTATTTTTTTAGTTCAAACTAATTTGTTTTATTGTTTTTTAAACGTTCAAAATAAAGAACTCAATTCAAATTCAAGTATCTATTTTACCGAAAGACAAAGGTTTGCTGGACAGCAGGATTGGAAACCAAAAAATAAAATCAAAAACTGACACAAGGAGCATGAAGAGCACAGGGGTACAGACTCACCACACAGAAGATGCGACCTACAACAGTGTCTGGAGATAGTTAACAGAAAGTGGGAACTTCAGGTAAATACACACACTAATGACAAACGTGACCAGAAGAGGTGCAAGGAAGAAGTGTTTTGGTTTTGACCACAGGTTGACTATCATTAGGTGCTTGTTTTGTTTTTTTTTTTTGGGGGGGGGGGGGGGGGGGGGTAAATTATTAAATGGGTTTGCAGATCCAAACTTATTTTTGCATACAGACACATTATTGGAAGTAACTTAATGGACCAAGTTACAAAAGCAAAGCTGAACCATTACGCTGAGGCTGCAAGTTCATTACAAGTCAAAAGTGTGTCATCAGTGGGGGTCTGCGCTCTACTGAGTGGCTTTACGCAGTCAGGATTTTTGGGGCCGATCACCGAGTTTTAAAAAATGATAACCGATCACCGATCCGATCACAAGATGGAGCAATGTGTCTATTTAAATGACTTTTGTTCATTTACGGTAAATACTTGTGTACTGTATACTGAGTATCTTCAAAGGTATTCTATAGTCAGGTCATGTATTCTAATCAGTCAGGTCAAACCAACATTACAACATGACACTAATAATGTGTGCTCACTTACTGTAAGTAAATTATTGTAACTAAATTACTTCACACACACCAAAACTTTAGAGCATGATTCAACAAGACGCCAGCATGTTTACATATTTACGTACGTTAGTGCTAGCACTAGCTTGATAGGCTACATAACGTTTTGTTGCCTGCTTGCGAGCCGTATCGTATTAAAAGTATGTGAACATAACTAAAGCAGTCCTTGAATGAAAGTCCTCTCCCGAGCACCGGTGACCACCACTACACATTTTCCCCCCATTTTGAGCTTATAATACACTCTGGGCGAGTCGTTGTTGTTGTCGTCGCCATGGTCACAAGTGTATCCGGTTGCGTTTGAGTTGACAAGATAAAGCCCAGTGATCGTAAATGATGGGATGCAGTGGCATCGTTTTTATTGCAGTAGTCTGACATGCTGCAATCGTGAAAGAATAAATTTGTCTTGTAGTCTGATCCAGGCATTACGTGTTGTCTGTCTCAGACGTGTTTTCTGTCTGACACAGCCGACATGGTTTTTTTTTTAATAACTTTATTGGCGGTCAGATATTTACAGTACTACGTTAAAAGACATGGCACAAGGCCAAAAATAAACTAGCTTTTTGTACACAACAGAGCCGATCAATGATCAGCGAATTATGACATTAAAGTCGATCAGCCGATCAGCATAAAATGCTAATTATCGGCCGATACCGATCAAGCTGATCAGATCGGAGTAAAGTCTACTACTGAGTGCCAATATTAAAAAATATTAAAACCTTGTTATTTAATAAATATAGTATGAAGCACATGGACTTAAATATGCACCAAATGGCATCCTTATTTATTTTTATATGCCCACTCATGTTTCTATTTCAACATTGTACGTGTTTGTGTGTTTACTACATGGCTGTAAGTGGACCCCCTGAAGCTACATTGGCTCCACTGCTGTGAAACCAAAGCCCCACATGGGTGCAGACACTGGGAAGACAAGTCCACTGACTGGAATAACCGTGTTACAAACCCCACTGTAAAACTGTATATTTAATGCCCCGCTGTCAGGTCTGAAGGGCACAGACACACAGATGAACAGTGCAACCAAGTGTATGCTCTTCTGCAAGGCTCACTGCTTCTGAGAGTGATTGGAAAGGAAATATGAACAATGTTCGTTCGCTGTGTGTTATGTGTATGACTGTAGCTGACAAATATAAAAAAAGGACTTGTGAGAGCCTGATACACGTCAACCTTTTCAGCTCACTGCATTACCATTTTCTCTGGGAGGAATCAGCTTCAGCAGACACACCACAATACTTTCTCACCATTACTGGTGGGTGGAAAGCCCCTTACTAAGGTGTATCAGGTGTATGAGGCACCATCTGATAACATCTCTACATTTGTGTGGATCAGTTAGAAGAGGCATCAAGTGAGTTTTGGCTAATGGCTGCAGATATGAAATCATGGACTGTCACTGAAGAAACCATCTTGTGGAGATACCTTCAAAATCTTCTCAGTGAGTAATACTCTATTTGGTTAAATTAGGAAACTATTGGCTTTGACATTATCCCACTGTACTTTTTATACTTCTTGTACATTCTTTTCTTTTTTTCACACCATAGTGAGTCAAGTAGTGTTTATATATATATATATATATATATATATATATATATATATATATATACACAGTGGCTACAGAAAGTATTCAGACCCCCTTAAAATTTTCACTCTTTTTTATATTGCAGCCATTTGATAAAATCATTTAAGTAAAATTTTCCCTCAATGTACACACAGTACCCCATATTGAGAGAAAAAAATTGCCCGTTGGTGTGAATGTGAGTGCGAATGGTTGTTTGTTTGTGTGAGGAGAAGCGGCTCAGAAAATGGATGGATGGATGGATATATATATATATATATATATATATATATATACAGACACACAGAAGCTGAAATAAGTATTTAACAACTCATCATTTTTCTCACTATATATACTTCCAAAGGTGTTATTGACCTGAAAATTTCACCAGATGTTGGGAACAACCCAAGTAATTCATACATACAAAAGAAGTAGAAAAATAAGATCAGAAATTAAGTTGTGTGTAAAAATGTGAAATATGACTCGGGAAAAAGTATTGAACACATGAAGAAAGGGAGATGCAAAAAGGCATGGAAAGCCAAGACAACACATAAAATCTATCAATAATCAAACAGCAATCCAGCCCCTTGTCAGTGCAAATGAATATCAGCTGGCTAAGTCCTAATTGACGGCCCACAAAAAGGTCTCATTGCCAAGTCAAGACACATTTCATGATGGGTAAGAGCAGAGAGCTGTCTCAAGACCATCGCAAACTAATTGTAGCAAAACATAATGATGGCATTGGTTACAGGCGGTGGCACGGTGGACGACTGGTTAGAGCGTCAGCCTCACAGTTCTAAGGACCCGGGTTCAATCCCCGGCCCCGCCTGTGTGGAGTTTGCACGTTCTCCCCGTGCCTGCGTGGGTTTTCTCCGGGCACTCCGGTTTCCTCCCACTTCCCAAAAACATGCATTAATTGGGGACTCTAAATTGCCCGTAGGCATGACTGTGAGTGCGAATGGTTGTTTGTTTCTCTGTGCCCTGCGATTGGCTGGCAACCAGTTCAGGGTGTACACCGCCTCCTGCCCGATGATAGCTGGGATAGGCTCCAGCACGCCCGCGACCCTAGTGAGGAGAAGCGGCTCAGAAAATGGATGGATGGATGGATGGTTACAGGCGCATATCTAAGCTTCTGAATGTTCCAGTGAGCACGGTTGGGGCCATAATATGTAAGTGGGAACCCAATCATACCACCATAAATTTGCCTCGAGCAGGTGCTCCTCGCGAGATTTCTGACAGATGAGTGCAAAGAATAACCAGAAGAGTTGTCCAAGAGACATGGACCACCTGTGGAGAGCTTCAAATAGACCTGGAATTAGCAGGCACTGTTGTCACAAGGAAAAAAGTGACTAATGCACTCCGCCGCCATGGCCTGTATGCACGCTCACCATTTTTCCCTGTGTCATTTCACATTATTACACACAATTTAATGTCTGATCGTATTTGTTCTTCTTTCTTTGTATGTATAGATTACTTGGGTTGTTCCCAACATCTGGTGACATTTTCATGTCAAAGGCACCTTTGGAAATATATTCAGTGAGAAAAATGGTGACGTGTTAAACACTTATTTCAGCCGCTGTATATATATCCATTTTCCTTCCCGCTTATCCTCACTTGGGTCGCGGGCGTGCTGAAGCATATCCCAGTTGACTCTGGGTGAGAGGTGGGGTGCACCCTTAACTGGTCGCCAGCCAATCGCAGGGCACATATAGACAAACAACCATCCACACTCACATTCACACCTACGAGCAATTTGAGTCTTTAATTAACCTACCATTCATGTTTTTGGGATGTGGGAGGAAACCGGAGCACACGGAGAAAACCCACGCAAGCATGGGGAGAACAAGAAAACTCCACACTCCATCGTGCCACCTGGTTCAAGATATCATCCCAAACATAAGATAAATTTATGTTGAATATTTTATAAATGACAGTATCCCAAGGTTCAGACGTTTACTTTTCTGTTGGCAAAGATTCTACAGAGGTCCTCATATGCGGCACTGCATTACATCAGCATCAGAAATATGAGAGAAGAACAATTATACAACCACCGCAAAGTCATGAATTAAACACGTAAGTAACCGTGCATATTTATTTATTTATTTACAGAACATGCTCACAGCTCACTGGACTGCTTCTATATTATCTAGCCAGTAGTCCAACGTAATTTCCCTAGCTGGTGATGTTATGTCTTTCCATTAACTGTGACTCATATCACCTGGTTACCAATTACTTTCTAATGTGTTGTGTCTGAGTGACATAATGCTATGTTTTACATTTTATATTAAAATTAAAAACACTTTGGGAAGATGAAGTGTATATCAAAATGTTTCATTGAGTTAGTGTAAATAACACACACACATACACAAATGCACACAGTGTACTGCTAACAACAACAACAACAAATTAACTTCATCTGGAACACACTGTGAGCTTCAGACTGAAGTGTTGAGAAGCCCACCCCTTGAAGCAACGCCTCCCTTCAGGGCTCAGAGGACAAACTTCCCCTCAAAGGGGTCAACCACAAGAACCACACCTCCATCTGGTCCTGCACTTTAGGGATTGCCAGGGGGTATGTCAAAACCACGTCTGCCACGCCAAGCCAGCCTCACAACCCCGACCCCCCGCCTCAGGCTATACATGCGCTTTTGTGAAAAAGCAATCATTCTTATGCCCCTTTCACACGTACACCTCCTCTCTCTTTGTTTTACAAATGGCCTCTCCCACATCATTTTACATACACACTCCAACTGAGCTCTAGGGACCTTCCAGGAAGCAATTGTGGCTTTTGTGCGTGTGGTCCCCCCCCTCCACATATACACACCATTTCTCCCTCAAAGGAGCCAAACCCCCTTGTCAGCTGTCATCGTATAACTGTCTGCAGACCCAGGGGCCTAATGGCAGGATCTATACTACATGAAAACACAATTATAGCCCTTGCTGCTACTGCTATACTGTGTGAATTCAGTTTAAAAGTGGTGGAAAGTACCAAAGCACCAATTCATAAAGAACAAGAGTGACGATATCCTGTGAGTCAACTGAACCTTACTTTTTAAACAGTTTTAAATCAACTCTATATAAAGCGATCTTCCTGATCGCTTATCATTAATTAGTGTGCTTAGTACATGCAGATATTTGACCTTGTGTAGCAGCACTGCTTGATATCTAAATGTGCTGGCAAGTGATGGCAACGGCATCTACGCCCCACACATGTTCCGGTGGGATTTCATTATCTCTGAAGCTGATATTTTGATGGCAATATGCTGGCTATGGCCACATTAAGCCTCCATTACAAGACGCTGCAGGAAACATGTTGATGGAACCTGCAAAAGACCCACCCCTCCTGGGCTCAATATTGCAAATCCAGGCAGGCAGGCTTTAGTGAGACAGCCAAAATGGCAAAGGAGGTGGCTAAAAATGTGGCTGATAGGTTCCAAACCATCTTTTTTTCAAATGGGAACAGTGACCCCCAATGGATGATATCAGGCAACATGGAAAGAGGCTAAGCAGCACAATTCTGCAACACTTTGTATACATGTGCGCTGCGGTTTACATGCAGCAGGGGTCAGTGTTGTACCACAGCAAATCTGACGTGCACAACGGAAGAAGAGTAGCTGCAAAAGATCACATCTGTCTCTGTCACACCACTAATCCTATTTAATCCATCTGCGCTAATGTCCACTTTTGCTTGTCGCAACGCCCCTCAAGGCACAGGGCTATAAAAACAAGGGCAGGGGCATGGCAGATCCCATTAAATGTGAGGCTCAAATGGGCTGAAGTGACAAAGATGACGCTTATATTGTTAAATGCTGCCATATATGGGATAATTTCATTAGAGCCAGAAAGGCAAAGGCACATCGAAATTGAATGTTTAAACAAATAAACACGCACTGAATACGTGTTTAACTACTGAGGAACACGTAACACAAATGCGCAAATAGCAAGCACAGACACACGCATGCAAAAGCACATTTGTCAAGCCAAGTGGGAAAAAAAAAAGCTGATAATTGAAGTGTTAATTACCTTAAACAAATTGATACAGTCATAACAAGGAGAGAATCAGGCATCCCCAAATGGGGGTGGAGATCAACACGTGAAGTGTGAAGCAGCACGTCAGCATACATCTGCTGCCTCCATTGTCAAACACACAGGTCTCTGAACATAAAGTACATCTCACTGCTAGAGGGGGCTTTCTTGTCACTAAAAACAGGACTGCCACCACATCATTTTTACTATACAAACAGCAGACTCTGACATTTGCTGTATGACACTGCACCAAATATCAAGATTGTCTTATAACAATGTAGCAATGTCTCTAATTCTGCAATCATTATTCCAAATGCACTGTCAACGTCTTTCTTTTTGCAAAAAAGGGGTTGCAAGACTTGCTTTACAATTCTATAGTCGCTGACAATGGACAGCTCATACACAGTATTTGTACAGAACAGAAGTCCGTCAACAACAAGAAGCCACTCAGCTGTTACATTTCACATAACATGCACGATAGAAGACAAGAGCATGGATGTGGGCTGGGTGAATGCCCACCCTCTGTCGCATGACAGTAATAAAAAGTTTGGACTACTTGGCCATATAGGCAAACCTGTGCTCGTTCTGGGCCCAGCGCAGCAGCAGGTTCTGAATGGTGGAAATTTGCAGCGTTTGCAAATAATCACGGACCTCTTTGTGTCCGGTGGAATCATTTCCTGTTCTAGTTACAAAACAATATTGTATTTAGTCTTTTATGATTGTGTTATTATTTTAATTATTGTCTTTTGTGTTTTATGTACAGCACTTTGTTACAGCTACGGTTGTGGCTTGGGTATTATTCAAAAATAAAGTTGAGTTCAGGTGAGTTGAGATAAAGAATATATGTTTGGTTGAATTTGTTGTGGAAAAACCTAAAAGTCCTGACCCCATCCCCACCAAACTACTTTAAGAATAATTTCAATGTGCCATCTTGTCTAACAGACTGTCTGACCTAACTTGTTTGTAGATGATCACATTTGCCAGGTAAAACCCGGAAAAAAAAAACGGAAAGGGAAAAACTCATCTTCGGGTTAATGGACTGCTTTGGCGGGCTAAAAAAATACAAGTTACTGCTACAAGAGTTAAGCGGGACAGTTCCAAAACTGTGATTTGAATGTTTTAAAACATTCTCTCTGAAATTGATGCTGTTGTCCACTGAGTGCAAATGTCAACATTTGAATCAGTTTTCTTTATCTGTAAAGGACTTTGGTTAAGAAGGTGTTTGATAAAAAGCTCCTTAGAATAAAACCTGGCCTCATTTGAACAGCAGCTTGAACTGTGATAACCTGTTCTTGAGAAAGCCTTTGTTAGCATCTCTGATACTTAGCATTACACAATGGAGGCGCTCCTGTGTTGCAACACAATGATCATGTAAATCATGAAGCTTGGTTTTAATGAAGTGTCTATCCCCGCTGTCTGCTCTTGTTAAATGTCAACCAGGGGCAATATATCTGTTGCTATAGTTACAGATTTTGCAGCAGATACAAAACTGTGATATAATGTAGCCTGGGAGGATTCACATTTAATAAATTAGGTAAATAAAGAAAGTAATCACATGGAGCCTGCCAGCCAAACACAGAGAAATAATGTCTCAACACATATTATGGCTAACACCTCCCCCCTGAAGGCAAAGTCTCATAACCACACAGAAAAATATACACCGAATGTTAGTGGAGGATTGAATAATAACAATAAAAATAATATTGGTTCATCGGGTATCCTGGAGGAGTTCTTTCTCACTCTAATCCCAGCATAGTGCGCTCTCTACCGAGCATGACCATGGATCTCTGCTAATTTAATGTTCCCGAGCCTATTCATCCCCTGAGCTTTTTCCTCGGTGGCAGCTCTGTTATATCTCAATGATTATTGCTAGTTATCTGCGACCCAGTGGATGTGTGAGCGTGTGTATGCGTGTGTGGACCAAGTGTGTTGCATGGCTTGTTTTTAATCACGGCTCGCTGCCCCATGCAGCATTCACCTGTCGAAGAACAGCAGGCACAGCTTCAACTGTTCTTTGCAATTTTATTTCTGCTCAATTTATATACAGTATCTTTGTATCTCTTCCCGTCGCTCAGATTGATGTGTGAGTGAGCCTGCATGACAGTATTATAATAAAATTCATAGACGCTAATTCAAGCGCATGAATGTGTTATTTTAATAGCATTTAGTATAATTTCCTGTCACACAATATTTCCCGGGAAGAAAAAAAAGGTGAAACTAACCTTTTGCAGCTATTACAGCTTCCTTCTCATATAAACTAAAGGTCTACTACACAGGGTTGAGACTTTCTACACCAAACTCACTCAACATCAACAATGCATTTACGGGTCATGCTAGACCAGAAAAAGGCCTTCACTGTACTGTCCTCACATATTTGGAAGCAAATAAATTGCCCAAAATGTCTTGGTAAGATTAAGAGTTAAGAAATGTGGGGACTGCAGTGAACCTCTTAAAGACCAGCATCACAAAAGTTGCATAGTTATAAAGTGTATAAAAAAAATAATCCCTGTAATGATGGACAGAACTTTTGAGGAAAGTGAATTTCCAACATTGATGACAACGCATCAGCCTATCGGGTGAGACATCAATGTACGTACGTCACAACAAATTCAATCATCAAGCATCAAAGAATCAACTGTGGGTTGTGTTTCGCATGTTCTTTGCCTTTTTTGTAACACTTTTCCTTGAAACGAAGGAGAAAATAAGGTGAATACACACTGGAGGTTAGTGAAAGAATTAAGCAGACTCCCATTCAAATAGCAGGAAGAGTCCAACATCGTCCCAATACTGTTGTCCTGCGTCACTATGTTATGTCAAAGTATTATTTTTACATTGTAATGTAATTAGCATGAGAATATTACAAACTGAGCATGACAGTGCATCTGTGACATAATTCACCAAGATTATTCTTTTTTCCCCCCATACAAAATGTATTATACGAATTACAATCCTCAAGGAGAAATTCAGCTCACCCACTATTGTCTGTTTCTGTTGCCCACTGCGCAGTCAACCAAATCACACATGCAGGTAAGGAGAGATCTCGGAGTGCTGCACCTCTTGAGTAAGGAGGGGTCAGCGTCGTGCACAAGGGCAGCTCGGCAGTGGTCAGGAAGCAGACTAGCATCACTCCAACAGCTAGCTGCCATTTTTACATTTGTCTGCAGCCAGACTCTAACCGTGACCCTCCAGTTCCAAAGCCCAAATCCTTCCCAGTGAGATTACAAGCTCCAAGGTAGTCTACTCTGAACTGCTACAATTGGAATTTGATTTGATCCTGACACAAATTATAAGGCAGACATGCAAAATTAATTGACTGATAGAGATGAATTTTAAAACACACTCTCACGGCAACGCAGCCTCTAACACAACCAGTGATAGGCACGCAACTAATGTGCCTGCAGACACCTCTGCAACACTCATTATCGTGTCATCTAATAACGCTCTTACTTAAATTGCAGAGGTCACTACCTTCTTTATGAGGTTACCACTTATAAGATCTTGAAGCCCATAATTAAATCAAGGAACTCACATTTTCAGGTGACCTAATAACAAGTGCATCACTAGATATTGTTTTAGTTCCTTTATGAGGGCAGCAACATTGTATTTATCTTAAGAGTCTAAAAGAAGTTTTATTTTCAAATGCAGGTGCATCTCCCTGTGCCTCTGTCAAATTGCTCATCTCGGTCACGCATTATGCGAAAAACTAAACCTACAAGCTAGAACAGGCCAAATATAAAAAACAATGTCATACAACAGTGGCGTCGCTCGGCCTATTTTAGGGGGGCTTCAGCTTCAACTCTGCTCAACAAAAGTATAACAGTTCCCTTTCTTCAGAGATGATTCCAGAGCAATTTGGTATGCTACTGGCCAATCCAGTTTTTCGGAACGATTTTCTAATGAGCATATACACTCACTGGACATTTCATTAGGTAGGACTGGATCTAATGATATCCATCCAATACATGAGACATTTTGAGTTGTGTTTTTGTTGTGTGAATAAAGTACACACATGCTAACAAAAATATTAGTACATAATTACTGCTCTGAAAGTATCAATAAAAACAAAGGACTATTATCTTCGTACAACTATATTGAATAATCAGTAAGTACAAATGTGTACTTAGTGAGCAAGCACATTCCTCAAAAATCAATAACCACTCAACATTTTCATGAAGAAAGGATTTGCACTGCTGTTTTATTATACAGTAGAGCGTTACTTATTTTGTCCGTGTACACTATTATTTCACCGCAATTTAGGCGTGAAATACAGTTAATTAACAATTAAGTGAAAATGACTCATGGTGCAGATTCACTTGATCTACTAGTATGTTAATGCAGCTAGAAATGGGCTCTGAGTATCCTGAGCTGAGCTGCAACCACTCAGGGGCCCAGTCAAACAACAGCATGCCTGGCAGTATCAGTCATCCTGATCACCCTCCCCAACTGCCAATGGCCTGTAGTGCTCTTGCATTCTTCTCAGCTCTCAGGACACCCCTTCGTGTCCACAGGCTGAACTTGTAGTGAGAGGTTAGCCAGAGGGAGGGTCAGAATAACATAGTGTCTGGAGGGTTTTCATACGTGACATTGTTAGTGGGGGGTAATGTGTGTAGCATAGCACTAATGGACAACAGTGTTTTGTGTGTGTGTGTGTGTGTGTGTCACTTATGCAATTCAGCGTTATGTGTTATTCATAGCTCCCATTTGAAGTGCGTTGAAGGTCAAAGGCATGATGCTGAGTATCCTGCAAGCATCTTTTTTCGAGCAAAGAAAAAAACATTTCAATTCGATCTATTCATATCTTTCATATGTCCCTGCACATAAGCTTCTGTGCCCGGTTTGAATTAAATCTGTTTAATTCAATTTCTAAACTGCCACAATACATTGGCAGGGTTACTTCAATAATATCTTTCTCATATCTTTCACTTTAAACTGCATACACTCCTTGAAGTCTCGGCGCTCTTTGCACAATGGTCATTGCACCGGACTATTGCGAGATTAGTCATTCGAACTGCTCTAAGTGCTAGAGGACTCTGCATCTTTTTGCTCAATTGTCCAAAAAAAAAAAAAAAGTACCGGCATTACCAAATAACTAGCAACCCTTTATTTCTCAGTCACTGTTTTTCTCAATGTCTTTATTTCTCAAAAGTGTTCTCTGTCAATTAACTTGTCTGTTGTCGTACTAGAGCGGCTCCAATTACCGGAGACAAATTCCTTGTGTGTTTTTTGGACATACTTGGCAAATAAAGATGATTCTGATTCTGATTCATATTACTGTAGAAGAGGATCCAAATCAAACGTTTGTCACATGATTCATTCAAAATGTATTATCCCTGAACAATGCCTATACTTGTGTTTTTACCACAATAATAAACGGCAATTTAGGCTTGTTTGATTTGGAAGAAAAAGACCATTACATTTCTAAGTGGTTACAGATGGGGTATCGTCATGTGATATAAAATTGGTTGAAAATGTGGAAGTGAATACCACAAATGTTATTTGTCTGCATCAATCCGTTTAAAGGTCATCGATTGAACAGTCCCAATAAGGCCAATAAAGTTGTTATATTTGTGGTATTCAAAGTAAACATATTTGAAAGCTTTCAGTTCAACTGATTTTTGATAGCCATGATAATGTTGGTCACTATATTCGTGATGTGGAATTTTCTCAAGTTATTACTACTTACAGTATGTCCCTGCACATAAGCTTCTGTGCTGGGTTTGAATTAAATCTTCTTAACTTTTAATTTCTAAACTGGCACAATACATTGGGAGGGCTCCTTCAATAACTGCATGTACAGTATTGCTACAACGACTCACGACTTGCGTTAAATCCAAGACAGCAGTCCCATCATTACAACCACTTGTAACTTTATGTGAAAAATGGTGTAAGTAAAATACACACAATTATTTCAAAAGAACAGATCACATTCTCTGACTTTGAAACAGTGCATAATAAGGTTGGGCAATTAATCTATTTTGTTTTTACCGGATTCCGTAGTGGTTCTCACTGATGTACACTGCTTACACGAATAATGTGGCTGGGAAAAGAGTGGAGCGAGTTTATAAAAGTTGAGTCTGTGTTGCTAACTTGGCATTTAGTTGTCGTAGTCAGTGACTTTTTCCGCCCTTCGAGCGACCATTTCTTTAAAAACCCACAGGGGAGTATACTAGTGAATTTCCACTAAGGAACAGAAAACATGAGTGTAATTATTTTCACATTGTTTTACATACTGTATGACAAGAAAAGAATCCCTTAGAAGACAATCACAGAGTGAATCACGCTGAACAATGCCATATATATATATATATGTATATATATATATAAAATTATTATTATTTTTTTTCTTCCCAATGTTACCTCGCCTCACCAGCGCAATTCTTCATGAGAAAAGTGCATGAGAGCTGAACGGGGTTTAGTGTTACTCTACATACACTATGGACCAGGTGAGCCATGCAATTTCACTGTTCATTTTATTATATATATATATATATATATATATATATATATATATATACACACACACACACACACACACACACACACACACACACACACACACACACAGACCCTTTCCAAAAAATTTTAATATCATGGAAAAGTTTATTTATTTCCATAGTTCCATTAAAAAAGTTAAACTTTCATAGATTATAGATTCAGGGCCCACAATTTAAATTATTTATTTATTTATTTTTACATCATTTGGGCTTCCAGCTCATAAAACACACGAAATCAGGAATTTTAAAAAATTGAATACTGTGAAGAAATCACCATTTAGTTCTCACTTTTGTTGAAAAAAAAAGAAAGAAATTAGGATCACTTTAAATCAATCAAAATACGGTACTTTGAAAATTATATGTTAATCTTCAATACTTTGCTTTAATCACTGCCTCGATGTGCCGTGGCATTGAGGCAATCAGCCTGTGGCATTGCCTGGGAGTTATGGAAGCCTCAATTTCCTTGATGCTTGCTGTCAGTTCTTTGTTTTTGGGTCTGGTGCCCCTCATTTTCCTCTTGGTAATACCCCATAGATTCTCAATGGAGTTCAGATGCGGCGAGTTGGCACAGTCAAGCACTGTGATGGCATGGGCATCAAACCAGGTTTTGGTGCTTCTGGCGGTCTGGGCAGGGGCCAGGTCCTGCTGGAAGATGCAATCTGCATCTCCATACAGATCCTCAGCAGAAGGAATCATGAAGTCCTCTCAAACATTCAGGTAGACTGTTGCGGTGACCTTAGATTTAAGAAAGCAGAGTTTACCAACACCTGCACTGGACATTGCACCCCAAATCATGACTGACTGTGGATATTTCACACTGGAGCTCAAGCCTCTTGGGTTTTGTTATTCACCCAGTCTTCCTCCAAACCCTTGGACCTTGATTCCCGAATGAAAGGCACTCTTTACTTTCATCGGAAAAGAGGACCACTGGCCAACAGTCCAGTCCTTCTTCTCCTTGGCCCAGTTGAGACACTTCCTACTTTGGCTCAGGCTCAGATATGGCTTGACCCGAGGAACCCGACAGTTGTAGCCCATCTCCCGGATGCGTCTGAATGTGGTGGTTTTTGAACCTGTGATTCCCGCCTCATTCCACTCTTTCTGGATCTCTGCTAGCTTCTTGAATCGTCTCTGTTTGATAATCCGCTTTTGCTGGTGCATCTTCTCCTGCCACATTTCGTCCTTCCACAAGACTTTCCATTGATTTGCTTGGACACAGCACTCTGTGAACAGCCAGCCTCCTTACCTATTAACCTTACCTTTGTGTCTTACCCATCCTATGGAGGTTATCAATGATTTTCTGGCCAGTTGTCAAGTCTGCAGTCTTCCCCATATTGAACCCAACTGAGACAGTTTAATGACACCTGGGGAAACCTGTGCAGGTGGTTTGAGTTTAGTAGATGATTAGAGTGTGACACTCAGTTTAAAACATTTATGGCCTGCAAAATGTAGGCTGATTTCTTCACAGTATTTAATTTTTTTGAATTCCTGATTTCGTGGGTTTTATGAGCTGGAAGCCTAAATTATGTAAGAATAAACAAATAAATACTTGAAAATTGTTTAAATTGTGGGGCTTGAATCTATAATGTATGAAAGTTTAACTTTTTGAATATGGAATTATGGAAATAAAAAAACTGTTCCCTGACATTTCATTTTTTTCAAAGATCTAAAACTTTTTCTCCATACACAAATGGCCATTTCCCTCAAATATTGTTCATAAATCTGTCCAAATCTGTGTTCGTGAGCATTTCTCCTTTGTCGAAATAATCCATCCCACCTCACATGGGTGGCATATTAAGATGTTGATTACTGCACAGGTGTGCCATAGGCTAGCCACAATAAAAGGCCACTCTGAAATGTGCAGTTTTGCTTTATTGTGGGGCTCTGGGGAGGGGGGGGTCAGAAAACCAGTCAGTATCTGGTGTGACCACCATTGGAGATGTGTTGCACTGCGTGAGGCCAGTGCAACACATCTCCTTCGCATAGAGTTGATCAGGTTGTTGATTGTGGACTGTTGGTCCACTCCTCTTCAATGGCTGTGCAAAGTTGCTGGATATTGGCAGGAACTGGAACACCCTGTCATATATTCCGATTCAGAGCATCCCAAACATGCTCAATGGGTGACATGTCCGGGGAGTATGCTGGCCATGCAAGAACTGGGATGTTTTCAGCTTCCAGGAATTGTGTACAGATCCTTGCAACATGGCGCCGTGCATTGTCATGCTGCAACATGAGGTGATGGAGGATGAATGGCACAACAATGGGGCTCAGGGTCTTGTCACGGTATCTCTGTCCATTCAAAATGGCACCAATACAGTAAAATCCACCTGTTGCCCATAACATACGCCTGCCCATACCATAACCCCACCACCACCATGGGCCGCTCGATCTACAACGTTGACATCAGCAAACCGCTCACCCACGCTGTCTGCCATCTGCCCTGAACAGTGAAAACCGGGCTTCAACCGTGAAGAGAACACCTCTCCAACGTGCCAGATGCCATCGAATGTGAGCATTTGCCCACTGAAGTCGGTTACGACAATGAACTGCAGTCAGGTCGAGACCCCAATGAGGACGACGAGCATGCAGATGAGCTTCCCTGATACGGTTTCTGACAGTTTGTGCAGAAATTCTTTGGTAATGCAAACCAACTGTTGCAGCAGGTATCGGTGGCTGGTCTCAGACCATCTTGGAGGTGAACATGCTGGATGTGGAGGTCCTGGGCTTGTGTGGTTACATGTGGTCTACGGTTGTGAGGCCAGTTGGATGTACTGCCAAATTGTCCGAAACGCCTTTGGAGACGGCTTATGGTAGAGAAATCAACATTCAATTCACTGGCAACGGCTCTGGTGGACATTCCCGCAGTCGGCATGCCAATTGCACACTCCCTCAGAACTTGCGACATCTGTGCCATTGTGCTGTGTGATAAAACTGCACATTTCAGAGTGGCCTTTTATTGTGGTCAGCCTATGGCAAAATAATGCTTTCTAACCAGCATTTTGATATGCCACACCTGTGAGGTGGGATGGATTATCTCGACAAAGGAGAAATGCTCACTAACACAGATTTAGACAGATCTGTGAACAATATTTGAGGGAAATGGCCTTTTGTGTATGGAGAAAAAGTTTTAGATCTTGGAGTCCAGCTCACGAAAAATGGGAGCAAAAACAAAAGTGTTGCGTTTATATTTTTGTTCAGTGTAGTATATATATATATATATATATATATATATATATACATACATATATATACATATACACACACACATACACACACACAGTGGGTACGGAAAGTATTCAGACCCCCTTAAATTTGCCATCCATTTCTGTATCGCTTATCCTCACTAGGGTCGCGGGCGTGCTGGGGTCTATCTTCAGGTGAGAGGCGGGGTACACCCTGAACTTGTCGCCAGCCAATCGCAGTTGCTAAAATCATTAGTTTTTTTTTTTCCCCTCATTAATGTACACACAGCATCCACTCTTCCGGAAAGACTCTCTGTAAGTGTTACAGTGGGATTTTTTTTTTTTTCAATTCATTCACAACATCACTTTTAGATCTAAATGAGGTCAAGTCTATCACACTGAGTTTAGGAATGAAGTCCAAACTGTGATTGATTATTACTGACCATATTATTCTATCGTATAGTATAGTGTAGTAGTCTTGGTTGGCTTTCTCTGCTCCATTTCCCCTCTTCCTCAACAGCACCACGATGGATATTGCCCTCAGACAGGAACTTGAAAACATCCGCCCATTTAAACAAGTTGTTAACACATTGACAGGTTATCTCACAGGAGCAGAGTGTGTGGGCCCGGTGTCGTGCTTAGAGCTGAGGATACTGGTAGACCCTTTCTGCATAAACAAAAACTTTAGTAGTCAGCAAGGGGTGGCCGGAAAAATTCCAATCCTAGATGCACTGCGATCTAGATTCGGAATTCATTTTAAAATGATGAAAATAAACTGAGCTTTCATTCATTTATTCATTTTCCGTACAGCTTATCCTCACTAAGGTTGCGGGCACACATAAACAAACCACCATTCGAACTCACATTCACACCTACGGACAATTTAGAGTCTTCAATTAACCTACCATGCATGTTTTTGGGAGGAAACCGGAGTACCCAGCTATAACCCACGTTGGCACGGGGAGAACATGCAAACTCCACACAGGCGAGGCCGGATTTCAACCCGGGTCCTCAGAACTGTGAGGAAGATGTGCTAACCTGTCGTCCACCGTCCCGCCTCTGAACTTTCAATAATTCATTAATAAATAACATAATGCTGGCAGAAAGAAAAGATGTGTAACACAGTGTGTGTAAGTGCAGCGCCTGCCAAATAGTCAAAATGACATTAAGCGCACAGCATTGTGCCACATCATACAATCAATTCATGTAAATGCCACTTTTTTCCCCCAAAAACATTAATGCAATGTCATGATATTGAAGGTATAGTGATTAACAAGTACTTATGCGTCATTTTGTCATGGTCTGTGTCTTAGTTTGGGTTGTGGTTAGTTTTGTTTCATGTTTTCCTTTGTTCCATGTTGTTCATGTCGTGTGCTCATTTAGTTATTGTGTCCACCTGTTCCCTCCACCCGCTCGTGTGTTGTCCAAGTGTTCCTTGTTGTCTCGTCAATCTGTTGTATTTAGTTCCCTGGTTTCTTTCTGCTCTTGTCGGTTCATTGTCATTGTCAGGTGTCATTGTCTCTGTCTGTGCCACGTCTTAGTTACCAGTCATGTTTTGTTTCCAGTTTTAGGTTTATTTAAGTGTTTCTTTGTTACTTTGGTTATGTTGTGGGACTTTCTTTAGTTTGCTTTATCCATGTTCGCCTTTTTTTTTGGAACTTAAATATAATATTTTGAGACTCCTGCACTCCTACCTTGCCTCCCTGCTTCCCTGCACTTTGGTCCTCCACGTTTTTGCCTTTCCTTCCTCTCCTTCAAAGACCCTAATCATGACAGAATGAACCGACCCTGCGGGAAGAACACTGCGTCACCCTGCACGCCACCAGTCTGCCTCCCAGCGCCCTCAGCCTGCCAACCATACCTACCCTCCTCCAGTAAGCCCTATCGTTCAGTCTTCTTCGTCCTTTTCACCTGTGTCCCCTGCTTTTCCGAGTTATTCACCATGCCCTACCATTTTTACCTCGTTTTTTTTCGATTCTGATTTTTCCAATTTGTGAAGATTTAGTTAACCTCCTGTCTGATTCAGACTGTGACATAGATTTTGATGTTTTTTTTCTGGTTCCTTCCCTTGTTTTTCCCATCCTAGTGAGTTTTTGTCACGTTTTCCCTTTTCCAAGCCAGAGTCCTTTTCCTCTGACCTTTACTTGGGCACCCGTTTGGCCATTTATCCAGGACCGCCACGTGGTGGCCAATGGAGGAGCCCAAATAAAGGTCATTTTTTTGTCTCCCCCCCATCCCCCTTCCTAAGTCACTTGATTTTTCCACAGCTAGTTTCACGTCCGTCCAAACCAACCCCCAAGTAATCTCGTTCACCTTCCGGAGTCCCTGTCGTCTCTGCCCCTCTCGTACCCTCTACTCCCACACCTCAATGGCGGCAGGCTGAGGAAGCGATTCCGGCTCCTCGGCAGCTGTGCTAGGCTCCCGTTCCGGCTCATAGGCAGCTGCGCCAAGCTCGCGTTCCGGCTCCTTTCCTCTGCTCGCCCTGTGAAGACCCTGGTACTTTGCGTCCTGGCCGACCTCCTGAACTGCCCCGCCAAGCACCTCACCTTGGGTGGCCTGGACGGCCACCAGACTGAGCCTGGTTTCTTTCAGTTCTTGTCGGTACAGTGTCATTCTCTGTTTGTGCCACGTCTTAGTTACCAGTCATGTTTTGTTTTAAGTTTATTCAAGTGTTACTTTGGTTATCTGTTGTGGGACTGTTTAGTTTGCTTTATCAATATTCCTTTTTTTTTTAGGAAATTAAATAAAATTTTTTGACTCCTGCCTTGCCTCCCTGCTTCCCTGCACTTGGGTCCTCCACGTTTTTGCCTTTCCTTCCTTGCCTTCCAAGACACTAATCGTGGCATATTTTCATATAATTAATAATGAAGTGAATTTCCTTTTGAAAATCAGCTAATTTTACTGATGAGTATTTGAATTATTGGCAGTTGTCAACCATCAAAAGGTCATTGTTTCTAAGAAAGAAAAAAAAAAGTCTTTGAGGTGTCCAAATCGAAGTTTCACTATTTGCAACATGTTTTCTGAAGATACTAATTACATTTTTGGATAAGGTTTTTCTGCTATTGGTTAATGTGCTTTTTCCGTGATAACTAAAACAAACGCACTTCAGTGTCTTCAGTTCCTTTTTTTGGTTCTTTTACAAATGGTCCTTCTTGGTCACTGAAGCTGTTTTTAACATTAATTCCACCGGATAGAGAGACTCATTATGTTGTTGCAATACACCACTGGGATCTGTAAGCTGAAGTGCCAGGATGAGGGAGCCATTTTGCATTTGCACAATAGCAAACAGCAAAATAAAAGGTTATTTCTGAGATGTCTTTATCATTATTGATCAAATTATATGGAAATGAACCCTATGTAAGTGCATTCACACACGTACACACAATGCATTCACAACATGAAAGCTGAAAGCATAACAGCACCATGTCTACCTGCTGACTTTAATTTTGTACTGAAAAGGGGAGTGTCATTGTAGCTACAGTGAGAGGGCCTGTGAAATAATTTGTACTCCATTAATAAAGCGCTGTATCATGATAAAAAAGTGTCAAACTAATTGTGTATGTCAAGGACTGCAGTGCCAACTCAACCAGCCATCTCAGTGAATAACTAACTCACTTGGGTGACTAAAAACATGCAGCCACGTGTGCTCAGCTTCACCTCACAGGTTTTCTCGCTAACAAAATGAATACATATTTAAATGTGATACAAAACCATCCAAACTAAAGATATGAAAACATTTATCTCAGGTCCATCTGTAGCTCGGGCTGAGGAAGGCGGTGGGCTCGTGGAATTGGGCATTAGCTGAAGAGACTTATTAGTAGCATTAGCTCAGTCTGAAAGGATCTGCTTTTGGGACCAGATGGAGGAAGGTTCTCAGTTCACATGAAAAATGTATTCTCCTATTAACTAATGTAGAACTGCCAAGCCAATGTAATTCCGCACTTAAAGAGCTGAAAAGAGGACACTGACCCTTTTGTTCTTCTTAGAGTATGTTTTTTTGAGCAGCCTCTCGTTCATCCTCTCCTGCTCTCGCTGGGCATGATGAAAGAATCCATTCTCCAGCGGATCTACAATAGGTTGAACATTCTCCTCTTCCTCTTCCACCTCCTCATCCTTCGTCTTTGGCCGTTTCACAACGTCTTTCTCTTTCCACCGCTCCTTCTCCTGTGTTTTCAGAAGCCCTGTTTTCTTCTGCAAAAAGTCAGAAAACATTTGTCAACATGATACAATAACAAAAGTTTGTGGCTGGCCATGAATTTTCAAACAAATCAGTCGGATAGAGATATTTAGGATGGTTCAAACTGGACAGACAGCAGTGTCCAACTGAGTATCATTGTAATTATTTCGCTAAAGCTATAATTAGAATATTTTCCTGAAATACTTTACTGGATGTCACATTGCACATTCGTACCTAAAAATGTGTTGCCCAAAACCTTGTGATGTGTTGATACAAGTCATTAAATTCTTTCAGAGATTATACAAAATCAACGTGTCAGACTGTAATATGAACTGGTATAATTTATCATTAGTAGATCAGGGTGCTTCAGTGGATAAGAAAATGCAGATTTTGGGCACCTTCAGTAAAGACAAATCAAAAGCAAACAGCAATCAGGAAGTTGACAACCACAAAAAGGCAAACTGCAAACAGTCCGATTTAGTATTTGCTCCAACAAAGCAACCAAACAGTTGAGTGGATAGTAACCATAATCAGTCTCTCTCTAAAGTCATATTTAATCCTGTAAACAGCAGAACAATGCCTGACTGGAGCCATAATCACTTTATGGCTCTGATATAATGAGCTTATGATATGAACTGAACGGCTGCTTTTACACACACTGCAGAAAACACACTTGCTCTATACTGAGACTGTAACCAAGCCATTTCCACTAGCTAATGATTCTTTTCACGCTTCAGTCATGACCTGCTTGGAACTGCTGTTTATTTATTTGAATTCAAAGACTATTTGTAACAGTCTAGTGTCTTACACAATAGTTTTCCTTCACCTATTCTCTCAAACTCACCCCCTGAATATACTGTCAGTACTGATTGGTCTAGTGGCTTCATCTCAGAGGCTGTGATGTGTCAAGCTGTTATTGTTGTGTTTTCTGTGGTGTGCAACTGCAATGCAACATACTGAGAATTTGTGCTAATATCTTGCCAAATAGGGTAACCACAACTATGACTACAATAATAAATATATTGTTAGAGTCATACATGCCCAACAGTGTCAGTTAAAACAGAGCATTATTTTCTTTGCAAAGGCACAATTTTGGATACAGCAACTTAATTTGATTTATGGCCACTGAGTGTGTATAATGAAGCAGGCTGACACACATACAGTAACAGTGTGGGCCCATTTCCAACAAGCATTAGTATTTTATTGTTTTTTTGAATATACATTTTGTAGGATGTTTTCATTGTCAACGTTATTAAGGATATCAATATAACTGTCACACTTTTTGGCACCCTTGACTAGTGTTACCTGTTGTCGTAGTACAGTAGCAGTAGTAGGGTGGAACTACTATTACTACTACTATATTACTACTACTACTGTCTATTTAATGTGTTGTGAATGGATGGAACGGGAAGAACACAAATGCATAATTTTAAAACAGAGTGACAGAGACTATTTCTTTATAGAGCTTGTCCTCGCATACCATGTAATGTGTTTTAATAGTCACATCAGGGTTTACTGTTCCAAACTGCTGCATCATGATGTGAACTGAATTGCTTGCTGAGAACATGGCATTAAGTGGCTTTGAACATCTACACCATGTATATTATGTCATCTCCCAGTAAACTAGTGCAACACAAATATTTAACATTCTGTCACTGCTGATCTTATGCACATGGAGAACATCACCTCTCAATGTCAGACCAGCAGTTCAAAAATTACTCTGAATGCCATTAATGTAATTTGGCTCTTACAGTCCTCTGCAAAATGAGTAGCGAGCTATAAGGAACCAACTTCTAACCCTCAGAGGCTATACCTTGGCTCCGCATGTAATGGCCCACATTACTCATTCAGAAAGGTTGGGAGCAGAGTAACGAAACTGCAATTATTGTTTTTCTAAGAATTGATTGACGTGCATTACATACCTACTGTATATTAATTATAATCGCCCATGCACTAATGGTTCCAGATTTACCTCATCTATGTTTAACAACCCAACATTACTACATACATATTCTGCATTATTAATGTCACCACCGAACCCTATACACCACAATTCAGTGCACTTCTAATGCTCACATAAAACCACACAGAAACTATAAGAAAAGCCCCATGAGTAATTTCCTGTCTGATGTGTTCACACTGAATATAACTGTATGTGGAGGAAGGGGTGCAAGAAAGTGATAAAGGAGAGGTATTATGCTATGATCAGGAGGAAGTGGATTCCACCACTACCATCCATCCATTACTTGTACCGCTTATCCTGTTCAGGGTGACAGGAAAGCTCAAGTATATTCCAGCTGGCAAGGTACACGCTGGACTGATTGCCAGTCAATCACAGGGCTGACACATAGAGACAGACAAACATTCACACTCAGATTCACACCAATGGGCAAGTCAAAGTTGTCAACAAACTTAACATATTGTATACATTTTTGGGACTAGGGAGGATGGCAGAATCTTCTTCTGTTCCATTCGGCCTGTCCCGTTAGGGGTCGCCACAGCGTGTCATCATTTTCCATGTAAGCCTATCTCTTGCATCCTCCTCTCAAACACCAACTGCCCTCATTTCTAACCTCACAACATCCATCAACCTTCTCTTTGGTCTTCCTCTAGCTCCCTTGCCTGGCAGCTCCATCCTCCTCACCCTCTACCAATATACTCACGAGCTCTCCTCTGGATGTGTCCGAACCATCGAAGTCTGCTCTCTCTAACTTTGTCTGCAAAACATCTAACCTTGGCTGTTCTTCTGATGAGCTTATTTCTAATTTTATCCAACCTGGTCACTCTGAGAACGAACCTCAACATCTTCATTTTCGGGACCTCCAGCTCTGCTTCCTGTCTCTTCAGTGCCACTGTCTCTAATCCGTACATCATGGCTGGCCTCACCACTGTTTTATAAACTTTGCCCTTCATCCTAGCAGAGACCTTTCTGTCACATAACACCCCTGACACCTTCCTCCACCTATTCCAACGTGCTTGGACCCATTTTTTCACTTCCTTACCACACTCACCATTGCTCTGGACTGTTGACCCCAAGTATTTGAAATCCTCGCTATCGCTTCTCCATCACTCTTCCAGCTCCACCCCTCCCTCTCATTTATGTAAATATATTCTGTTTTACTTCGGCTAATCTTCAATCATCTCATTTCCAGTGCATGCCACAACATTCCAACTGTTCCTCTACCTGCTTCCTGCTTTCACTGCAGATCGCAATGTCATCTGTGAACGGGGATTCTAGTCTAACGTCATCTGTCAGCCTATCCATCACCACTGCAAAAAAGGAATGGGCTCAGGGTTGATCCCTGATGCAGTCCCACCTCCACCTTAAACTAATTTGTCACAACTACAGCATACCTCACCACTCTTCTACTGCCCTCATACATGTCCTGTACTACAACTTGTATTTATTCTAACATACATCTCTGCCACTCCAGACTTTCACATGCAGTACCACAGTTCCTCTCTGGGTACTCTGTCATAGGATTTCTGGATTTACAAAGACAAAATGTAGCTCCTTCTGACCTTCTCTGTACTTCTCTATCAACAGCCTCAGGGCATAAAATGCATCTGTGCTACTCTTTCTAGGCATGAAACCATACTGTTGCTCGCAAATACTCACTTCTGTCCTGAGTCTAGCCTGCATTACTCTTTCCCATAACTTCATTGTGTGGCTCATCAACTTTATTCCTCTATACCCTTGTTCTTAAAAATGGGCACCAGCACACTTTTCCTACATTCCTCAGGCATCTTCTCACTCACTAGAATTCTGTTGAACAAGCTGGTTAAAAACTCCAGAGCCACCTCTCCAGGATGCTTCCATCCCTCCTCACCTATGTCATCAGGACCAACTGCCTTTCCATTTTTCATCTTCTTTTGTGCCTTTCTAACTTGCCCCTTATTAATCATTGCTATGTCCTCGTCCACCACAGTTGCCTCCTTTACTCTTCTTTCGCTCTCATTTTCCTCATTCATCAACTCCTCAAAGTATTCTTTCTATCTATCCAGCACACTACTGGCACCGGTCAACACATTTTCATCTCTATCCTTAATCACCCTAACCTGCTGCACATCCTTCCCATCTCTATGCCTGTGTCTGACCAACCTGTGTAGATTATTTTCTCCTTGGCTTTCTCAATGGCTAACTGAAACTGGATGCGGCAAAGTGATTATTGTCCACATTCGCTGTGCTGGCGAATCAAAATTGCCTGCGTCAAAAGTCAAAACTTTTTCCTGATGAAACTGAAAGCAAGCGTGCTCATTCTGCCGTGGGTGAACGGTGTTAATGATTTAGTTTTGTAAAATGCTTCAATTGGCTGTCCAGTCAGGCTCACTGGCTTTTTCCCAGCTTCGGGGAGCAGCGCATTGGGGAAGACAAGACCGCTTGGTGCTGAATTGAAACATGCATATTTATTACCCCGACGTGCATTTGAAGTGTTGACGGTTAATGTGTCCAGCAATTCACATTAGTTCTCGCAGCTAGCTAGCTGCCTTTTCGTCAGTGCACTAGCCGCGAATACCATTTTGGTTGTCGTGTCGAGCACCTGGCCCATAGTGTTGTTTCGTTCGCGAACGTTTCGTTCAAAGGAACGAATCTTTTCACTGAACGTAATGAACTGAATCAGTTTATGAAATGATTCGCTCGTTGAACTTTTGCGTTTTTGATCCGCGAAGGAACGATGTTCTAGTACGTATGCAGTGATTGATGAGGAAGTTCACTGCGAACTAGTACGAGTGATTCGTTCACTCAAGAAACGACGTACTACGGAGTGAACGTACTCATGAGTGATTGGAACCGTTCGTCCTGACGTCCTCGCGGGGATAGCTTTCACTGGGACCCGTTTCTTCAAGCTAAAGGCTAATGTTGAGTCCGTCAAGCACATTAAATGAAGTACATCCTTTTCATCTTTTGTAAATCCATATATTGTATTTTCCTGTTCATTTGACTTTATAGTTAAGGGCCTTGGTGAGTGGATGCTCATTTTGTCAATAATGAAGCTGTATGCAATACATTATGGGAGAGCTGGGGAAAGCAGCAAGAACGCCATGTGCTAATCCTCGCAGGACAGTTTGTGACTGTACTTATGCAGCTAGTAGGAGTTAAAATCCATCCATCCATCCATTTTCTGAGCCGCTTATGCTCACAAGGGTCGCGGGAGTGCTGCAGCCTATCCCAGCTATCATCGGGCAGGAGGCGGGGTACACCCTGAACAGGTTGCCAGCCAATCACAGGGCACATACAAACAAACAACCATTCACAATCACATTCACACCTACGGGCAATTTTAGAGTCTTCAATCAACCTACCACGCATGTTTTTGGGATGTGGGAGGAAACCGGAGTGCCCGCAGAAAACCCACGCAGGCACGGGGAGAACATGCAAACTCCACAGACGCTTGGGACGATCAGAACCCTTCCTACAGCTGCCAAACTGAGCAATCGAGGGAGAAGAGCCTTGGTGAGAGAGGGAAAGAAGAACCCAAAGATCGCTGTGGCTGAGCTCCAGAGATGCAGTTGGGAGATGGGCGAAAGTTCTAGAAAGTCAACCAGCACTGCATCCCCCCACCAGTCGGGGCTTTATGGCAGAGTAGCTCGACGGAAACCTCTTTCCAGTGCAAGACACATGAAAGCCTGCATGGAGTTTGCTAAAAAACACCTGAAGTATTCCAAGATGGTGAGGAAAATGATTATCTGGTCCGATGAGACCAAGATAGAAATTTTGGCCTTAATGAGTGGCATGTGTGGAGAAAATCACCTGTCTAATACAGTCCCAACAGTGAAGCATGGTGGTGGCAGCCTCATGCTGTGGGGGTGTTTTTCAGCTGCAGGGACAGGGAGACTGGTTGCAATCGAAGAAAAGATGAATGCGGCCAAGTACAGGGATATCCTGGACGAAAACCTTCTCCAGTGCTCAGGACCTCAGACCGGGCTGAAGGTTCACCTTCAAAAAAGACAATGACCCTAAGCACACAACTAAAATTCCCGAAGGAATGGCTTCAGAAAAACTCCGTAACTGCTTTTGAATGGCCCAGACAGAACCCTGACTTAAACCCAATTGAGCATCTCAGGAAAGACTTGAAAATGTCTGCCCAACAACATTTACCATCCAACCTGACAGAACTGGAGAGGATCTGCAAGGACGAATGGCAGATGATCCCCAAATCCAGGTGTGAAAAATTTAATTCCCAAAAAGACTCATGGCTGTATTAGCTCAAAACGGTGCTTCTACTAAATACTGAGCAAAGGTCTGAATACTTATGACTGTGTGATATTTCAGTTTTTCTTTTTTAATAAATCTGCAAGGCGGCACAGCACGGTGGACGACTGGTTAGAGCGCCTGCCTCACAGTGCTGAGGACCAGGGTTCAATCCCTGGCGCAACCTGTGTGGAGTTTGCATGTTCTCCCCGTGCCTGCGTGGGTTTTCTCCGGGCACTCCGGTTTCCTCCCACATCCCAAAAACACGCATGGTAGGTTGATTGAAGACTCTAAATTGCCCGTAGGTGTGAATGTGAGTGTGAATGGTTGTTTGTTTAAATGTGCCCTGCGATTGGCTGGCAACCAGTTCAGGGTGTACCCCGCCTCCTGCCCGTTGATAGCTGGGATAGGCTCCAGCACTACCACGACCCTGGTGAGGATAAGCGGCTCAGAAAATGGATGGAAGGATGGAATAAATCTGCAAAAAATTCAACAATTCTGTTTATTTCTATCAATACGGGGTACTATGTGTAATGCAGAAAAAAAATTACTTAAATGAGTTTAGCAAATGGCAGCAATATAAAAAAAAAGTGTGAAATTTTTAAGGGGGTCTGAATACTTTCCGTACCCACTGTACTCTGCGGTCGGCTTTGTTGCTGCCCCATTTGTATTTTTTTTATTTTAGTGAACACAGTGTGTTATTTGAATCATGTGGGAATAACGATCAGATACATTTTGGTGGTAAAAGAATCAGCATTGAAGCAAAGCGCCTGCCTTATGTGGTACAAGACGGTGGCTTTCCTCGAAAAAGAAATGCTGTGCAAAACTAAATATAGAATTCTCTTTCAAACCTTTTTCAATCAAACATCTTCCAGCTGGTGCAATTGAAATGATTACTATACAGAAGTTTAAAATATTTGAATGAATGATTCAGGCTGCCTCATTAAATCCACTCCTTCAACATATCCTGAAATCCTCCCTTCACATGAACAACCCACCCACAGTTAAATATAACCTAAAAACATGAAAGGTGGCAATGAGTAATAAATAAAAAATGAAGTTTGGATAAAGTTACAATATATGCCACACATACTAAATGCAAAAGAGACTTCTGGAAAGCAATTGTATCATCTAATGCCGGTAATCTCCGGGTACTCCAGTTTCCTCCCACATCCCAAAAACATGCATGGTAGGTTAATTGAAGACTCTAAATTGCCTGTAGGTGTGAATGTGCGTGCGAATGGTTGTTTGTTTATATGTGCCCTGCGATTGGCTCGGCACATAGAGCAGAGTAGCAATAAAGGAAGGAGCGAATTCCGACAGAGGACGTGGGCGGAAAAAACAAGAGCGGGGGATACTGTATATAAGCTCCAGCTCGGCTTTCATTCACTCTGTGCCCCGCATGAGACCCTCTTTGCTCACGGACATTTTGGTTACAATGACTATGTCTATTGTTGTAAAACAAAACACATGTATGCTTTTATATTTGCATGACTCGGCGTCGGCTGCCTCGAAGCACAAGAAGAAGCCGTGTTGTCGTGCAGCCATTTTTCCTTAGAGGAGTGGGGGTGTATCAACCACCAAGTGGGCAGGTACTTGAATAATTAATAACTACCGACGTCCCAAACACACAGAAATCTGATGCGGTCATTTTGCAAGCCTAATGCGTTTATCGTCTTTTGCATTCAATTGACAAACCACATAGATGCCATTGCCAGCTTTCAAACTGACACCATTGTTACCACAGCAATCCATCCAGACAAGTAAGTACAGAACACTGATGTGAGGACTAGTGATGCAACGGATCATCTTTGATCCGTGATGTGTACAGATCACTCGACACGGCTCAGCACACATGTGGTCTGCGGATTGGTCCAATAGTGTGTGGATGCAGTGTGGAGTCAACTCCAAACCTCTCTGTCCATGCCCCGGAAGCATTAGGATGAAAAGATCCCATAGCCCACAACCAGCTAACATTGCTAATATAAACTAATGTCTACAGTTGCAGATATACTCTTGCGTAATAACGCAACTTATCCGTGACTAGTCCATATTGTTATTTTGAAAAATAAAATCTCACCGCATGAGCAGAGATGTGGCATGCGCATGAGAAGTGTGGAGGTGACTCCAACCTGCACGCATACCCAAAATAAGAAGTTTTGCATGTTCACATGAAGGCAGCATGTTAAATCCACACTCACCAGTCAAGCGCAGCATTAGAGGGTAGTCATGACTAGCATAGTGGAGGAGTAGAGAAACTTGAAAACCCTTGATACTGCGTCATGTACGTAAGTCGCATATAAGACAACCGCTTTTTATAGCGACATTTAAGCAGCACCTTATTAGAAAAGCTATTGGGATGTTTTTCTTTGAAGACATGAGGCCACACTCCGTTGTGAAAATGAAGGTATGAAATCCTAATGTGCACCCTCTTCAGTATGGTTGGGCATCGAAAATGGAGAACCAACTGGAACCAGGACTAAAGTTCCAGTTCTCCCGGAATCGTTCAAATTAAAAAATTTCGGTTCACGGTTTCGATGCCTATAGTTCAAGTTCGAAGAACAAAGTGGCGAAAACCAACGAAGAAGAAGGCACACGCAGACGTGCTTGTGCCCAAAGGCGGCGGCGAACAAGTGTTTTAACTGTGTTAAAATAAGACGCCTCAGTCCAATACTTGGAATAAAATTATATTGTGCAAAGGAGGCTTTCACGATGTGTAGAAGTCTGATGTACTCCCTCCGGCGCCAAGCCTCAGCCTACACCAAGCAGAACTTTAGTGAAGTCAAATTGGGTGTGTGAAACAACAAAATACGTCTATGCCAACATTGGGGCAGCTAACAAGTTAAACGGTGGGCTGCACTCTTGCAATGATGGTTTTAAGCATTTATTTTAGTCTTCAAACCAAAGTAAGAGCCGATGACAGAAAAAAAAGCTTCACTTTGAGCTAAAACTTCACCAAAGGTCAAACTAGCAACTTTACATCACAATGAATTGGGACAAAATTCACATTAACGTTGTCTCACAGTATCACAAACACTAACTTTGTGCCTCATCGGTGAGTAGGTAAAGAAATCAAAGTTTTGTAGCATTTGGTTCCATTCATTACTCTTTTTCTTGCTGTCTAGGTTTACTTTAATTTTGAAAATTCACTGTCGCGTGAAGTTACTTTTCGTGGCAAAATGCTTGGTTACGGTGCGTAACCTTCAAAATAAAAGGCTACAAGCTAAAAATAGGTAGTTGTTAGATAAATTGTAGAAGTTATCATTTATTTGCTTAGCTTGCATTAGTATAATGGACAATTTTAGATGTTTCGCCTTCAAAAAGAAGACTCAGCATCATCCATGGAAGGGCGCCTGGACCAAGGACGTGATCGGATGTGGTCGGGTCGTGACAGGTGTTGGTCCAATATTATGTGTTGTGTCTTATTGCTTAGAATACTATGTCTGGGAAAAACCCTCTTATTATCAAATATTTTGTGTTGTGTCTTATTGCTTAGAACATTATGATTTGTAAATCCCTCCTATTTCAAATAAATACAGGAGCGGGGGGGGGGGGGGGGGGATTGTTTAGAGCGTGTTGAGAGACTGTGATCTGAACAATCTCCCATACGCCCTCCTCATGACAAAAAGAAACCAGCGTCTTCATTCCTTTTGTGTCTATTATAATGTTGGGTAAGATAAATCCAACATTAAATTGGTCCTTCGAGCCGGATGTCAACACACCCGAGGATTCCAGTTGTGGAGCCGACTTCCAGTTAAGAGACCGTGGCCACGGCAAGTAAGACCCTTTACGGGACTGGTCTTCGTTCTCCTCAACTGGGATCTGAAGGTTGACGACAATCCACAGGATTGAAGACGAGTGGTGAGTTAAATTTTTAAAAAAAAATTTAGGAAAAAAGGATTAAAGAGTGAGTGAATTGCGCGACGAAGAAGTCTGCGGCAGAATAAACCTTGTGTAATACTAGTCACTGGCAAGTGGTCAGATGGACGACGAAGTCCGATAAAATCCGTGGGGACGGCGGGGTCCTGTACGTACTTAAATTCCGTATTTCTGTGTTTCTGTGTTTCCGTGTTTCCGTCTTTTCGTGTGTTTATAAAAACGTTATTAATATCGTGTGTATGTGTAAAAGTATGAATGTATAAGACTGGATTGTAAGTGACAACTGGGTTTGGAAGCAAAGGCAAGAATTCTCCGCCCCAATTGGGGTAGAAGCTTGAGAATTGCCAAAACTCAGACATTTATTGTCACCCTGTCATTTTTGAATAAAGTCAGTATTTCGGTCACTCTAGGTGCAAATGAACTGACTTCCAAATTCACAAAAATGGGAATAAATAACAGTAAACCGGATCAAAAAATAGACCTAACGTGTAAAGATTGTAAATATGTTCAACTACAAAACCATTCCAAAATAGAACATTTAAACACGTGGATAACCAAATACGGTTTCGCTGGCCAGCTAAATTCGCAAAAAATAGTTCAACTTCAAAATGAAATAAAGTGTCGACACAAAAATGATATATCACAAATACAAAAAGATGGATTTGACGACTTACTCTTCTGGTTAAACATGGCGTCTAAAAGAGAAAAAGGAGGGGAAAATAAGAAACACTTAACAAATGAACAAAAAGAGCAGGAAGGCAGACATAAAAAATATGTTGTTTCAAAGACAGGAAGATGACAAGGCAGGACCAATAATAAGAATTAGCGAGAAAAAGATAATTGAAGAAAGTTGTAAAAAAAATAAGGAAACAAAAGCATCAGCACCCATGTACCCGGTTTTGCCACCTCATGAAAATCCTCCAACTCAAGAGGCACAAACACAACGAATGTTGCGATCGGGAGGGGTACAAATGAATTGGTCTAAAACTATGGGAGAAACATTTTCTCCCACTCCCAAAATAACAAATATAACCTCAGACGAGGGAGACATGGATTTATTTCCAATGATTGAAGTGGCAAATCCAAATATACAAGAGGACCAGAAAGAAACTATTTTGGTCTATAGGACCTGGACTAATGAGGATGTGAAAAAGGCCGTAGCCGGCATCACACCTTATCAACAACAGTTAAAAAATGCTTTACATGCGAATTCGAAAGAACACATTAACAGATGGGTAGATAAACATTGGATAAACCTAGCAACTGGCCCTCTGGAGGAATATGTTAATCATGCCCTCCACGCAGAAAGAGTGTTAGACAAAAAACAAAAAGAGAAGATAGATGTCTTCCTCGACGAAGAAGCAGAAATATACTATCAAGGCAGAGAGAGAGATAATTTTAGAGGACGCGGCAGAGACCGTGGGAGAGTAAGATATGGTAGAAATCGAAATTATTATGATAATACCATCTGTTGGTGCTGTGGAAACAAAGGCCACATTGCACGTGACTGCCCTAAAAAAAAATAAAAAAATAAAAATAAAAGAGAATACGGACAAACTACCGCATGACTAGGCCAGCCTGCTTCCCAACTCAGCAAATCCTCTTGTGTAAACATTACAGAGAAGGAGGAGGTGGATTTCAATTTACAGGACAAACTATGCAGAAATTGTTGCACCATTGTCAAAATTAATGTATGAAAACAACCTTAAAATTACATCACCTGTTTAATGGAGTACAGAGGCAGAAAAGGCCTCCTGCGCTAGGCCTTCCAAATTTAATGATAAAACATTCATTCAAATGGTAGATTGTAAAAGCTATTGCATGACCTCCATACTTACACAACAATACGGTGATAAGCTAAAACCAATAGCTTATTTTTCAACTAGAGAGCAGTTCACCCTTAAGGTCCCACATACAGTGTCTGCTCTCCTATTGCAAACCAATATGGCGTTTTTATCATCTGCAAGACATTTATCTTGCATGGCCATCTTGCTGTCACAACCACATTTGACTGTTGAGCGATGCACAACCTTAAATCCAGCCACACTAATACCCTTACTTGATGAAGGCACGCAGCATGATTGACAGGAATTGGCTGAACAAGCTGCTGAATTAGTAGCATTAACCGAGGCATGCAAACTAATGATAAATAAAAATGGTACAATCTATACTGATAGTCAATATGAGTATTCCACAACAAGACCGTAATTATTGTGAAAAACAAAGTGCAAAACTACAAAATGAAATTTATATTAGCACAGAGAAAAAAGAAGAAGAAAAAAACCTATTCAAAATGGGCTGCTATATTGAGCCATGCTGTGTCACATGTCTCAACCGGAGGGATGGTGGCACAGATAGATTGACACTTTACAGCCCTAAAAAAATAGCAGAAAGAAACACGTGGGTTCATTTAACACACTGTAAAAGAGTCATTTCAGCTGAGTACTCAAATAGGGAAGGTGAGCTAAAGTCTGATAACGGAGCGGGAGCAGATGTGTAGATTCTGAAAACGCTTGCTGGTCAGTGAAGAAAAAAGACACCAACCCTTTTAGTGAGAACTCAGCAGAAAGGCACACCCACGTTGGTTATGAGATTCGCTAAGTTGTTACGTAGCAACTTTGGCTACTATGATGTTGGTTTTGTTTTTGTGGTACATGGGACGTCCCACCCTCAATGATAAAACCCATTTTTTTGATAGAAAATCACCTACCAACTGGACCAATATGACAAACCCAATAATAAAATTTTTTTAATCATTAACTCGTATCAAAAGGAGTACAGCTGATGATCAAAATTGTGGGCATGGCCTCCAAACACGGCAAAAAGGTTTAATATTTTGTGCCCCCCAAAATCAAGCTGCTTTAATCATAATTCCATATGCGGCTCTCACAAATGACGCTCAAGAGAATGGGCAGAATTGGGGATTTAGATATGACTGGTATGCAACTATAGGCTTTGAATGGGAACACCTTATTGGTGAAACAGGTTATGATTGGTCCAGTTGGTCAAAAAGAACATAGAAAGAAATTTAACCTAAGCAAAACGGTCCATAGTTTAATATTGAAATACGAATCAAATCACCCAATGTGTTTGATAGTGAGCTTGTGGGCATATACTTTTATATAAAAGATCCCCACTTCCAAGTAGCATTGTGTTATGGGAACCATGTTAAACCAAAAATGCCATTAAAAACTTCAAATAAAGGTGGACAAATTTTAATGGTTAACAACATAACTACTGATGATTGGTTCCTTGTTGTCACAGGAGTTTCAGGACAAAATAACAATTGGTTACTATTGATGGAACAAGCAGCAAATGTAACGAGAAAAGATTGTGTAATTTGCATGGGTCCCAGGCCTTTGTTGCGCATAGTTCCGGCACAATTATCACAAGATTGTATTATTCCATTCATGAACGCTACTGTACCAACTAAGAGGTGTAAATCATGGGATCCTATATATCCCGTAAAAGAAGCAGATAAACACAAACCGATGTTTTCTACTTTAGTAGCACCAAATAATTTCACTTGTATAAACATGATTAATAAAGGGAAAAAATTAGGACCACTGAACGACACACAGTGTAAAGTAATCTTAAAAGTCAAACCAAATTTTGTGCCAATATCACGGAGCGACATCTGGTGGTGGTGCGGAGATGATAGACTGTTTGATAGATTACCTAAAGATATATCTGGATTATGCGCTATTATTACTTTGATATTGCATGTGTCAGTATACCCTATTCCTGTTCAAGATTTAATGGAAAGGACACCAATGTTTTTGTCCAATCTAGAACATAGACAAAAAAGAGATTTGTCCTGGCAGGGGCAAAATAATCCAACATACATCGACGCCATAAGTGTTCCTCGTGGGGTGGCGAATCAATACAAATTGGCTGACCAAGTTGCAGGAGGATTTGAGTCTTTCATATGCTGGTGGTGTACGATTAATAAAAATGTTGATGGGATAAACTACATCCACTTCAATGTACAGAGATTAGGAAATTGGACTCAGAGTGGGTTGAAAGCTGTGCACGAGCAGCTCAAGGACGTTCCAAAGACCGCATAGCTGTCGACATGCTCCTCGCAAGAGAGGGAGGTGTTTGCGGTATGTTTGGAGAACAAACAATACTGCTTCAGATGGCAGCTTGACCAGAGCCATCGATGGTCTACGGACCCTCAATCAACACTCCTTGTGGGACAGCTCGGATGGACGTTTTTGGTAAATATAAAACCCTAATTTCACCAATATTGATATCAATTGCTGTTTTTGCAGCCATTCTGACATTATGTGGATGTTGTTGTATCCCATGCATTCGGGCATTAATCAGTAAATTAATCACCACAGCCATAACCCCCATGGAGAAATCGTATGGAGCTGATGTATCCATTACTGTATGATGATAATGATGATTATGATGATAATGATGATTTTGCTTTACCTGATTTGTTACCTGATACAGATGATTACGATGTTTAAACTACAACATTCATATATGACAAGTTTACTCTGAGTGTAAATGTATTTGTTTCATAAAAATGATTATACAGTTAAAAATCGAAATGAAGTGACTGTAAGATGATATGAGAATTTGTGCAAATACATGATAAACAGGAGGGAAATGTTAGATAAATTGTAGAAGTTATCATTTATTTGCTTAGCTTGCATTAGTATAATGGACAATTTTAGATGTTTCGCCTTCAAAAAGAAGACTCAGCATCATCCATGGAAGGGCGCCTGGACCAAGGACGTGATCGGATGTGGTCGGGTCGTGACAGGTGTTGGTCCAATATTATGTGTTGTGTCTTATTGCTTAGAATACTATGTCTGGGAAAAACCCTCTTATTATCAAATATTTTGTGTTGTGTCTTATTGCTTAGAACATTATGATTTGTAAATCCCTCCTATTTCAAATAAATACAGGAGCGAGGAGGGGGGATTGTTTAGAGCGTGTTAAGAGACTGTGATCTGAACAATCTCCCATACGCCCTCCTCATGACAAAAAGAAACCAGCGTCTTCATTCCTTTTGTGTCTATTATAATGTTGGGTAAGATAAATCCAACAGTAGTCAAGTTGAAACTTGCACATATAAACCATTTGACGTGATAAAATAGTCCCAAATAATGATTTTAACAAGGGTAAATTGAACTTTTAGCTGAAACATTAATTCATAAATATTAAGTCAATTGGTTTAGTTCCACACACATTGCCTTTTAGTTCATAGGTTTGATATTGATACTGGTTATAAAGAATCCCAAGTCAAATGTTCATTTTAGTCTATGTGGCGGGCTGCTAAGAAAATGGATGTTCATAATTTGGACACCCTTTACTTAAACCATGCAAATTTTTTTGACCCAGCCCCCTAAAAGAATCGGAATCGAGCATCGTTTGGAACTGGAATCGGGACCGGAATCACTCAAATTCAAACGATGCCCAACCCTTCTCTTCTGTGTGACGATTGAGCCAAGTCTTTATGAGCAAGAAAAGAAACAAAATTGTGAAATTATCCCGGGTATCGTCTGTGGGTGGACTTCCAGGGCAGTAGAAAGCTATTTCTATGACTGTTCATTACATCACACGGAGTGACAGAAGCAGCGACTGAGTAGAAGATCGAGAGACCCAATACTAATATCCCAGTCACCACAGATAATGCAAAATTATATTCAGGTATGCTTTGCCTTTTAAATTTCTTCTTTTTCAATGATGTGGACACAGGCCAGTGCAGGGGTGTCAAACCTATTTTTGTGGAAGGCCACGTTGTAGTTAGAAACCATATACAGAAAAATGGTTAATCGCCTCATATTATTGCAGATGCACAACAAGTTGATGGAAAACAAATTTTGAAATCGGAAGTCAAGGATAAAGGTTGTTCAGTTACTGTAAAAAAAAAAAAAAAAACAGGGGGATTGGTAACAAAAAATGCTTGCAATATTTTAACATTTATTACATTTGACAATTTGAAATGTTGGTACAGATTATAGCCAGAATCATGAAAGTTGATGCACATGATTTAATTTTGCGGGCCTTGAGTTTGACACCTGTGGGCTCGTGTTTCATTCACTCTCTCTGTTTAAAGGAAGGGGATACTCCTTAAATTGCACTCAGATGTTTTTCATTCATGTTCCATACATAAAAGGAGAAGCTATCATGCCTTATATTGTGGTTTAAGTTGTCATATACAACCCTAATTCAATGTTCCGCAACGTACAATTGCAAGGAATTTAGGGATTTCATCATCTACGGTCCATAATATCATCAAAAGGTTCAGAGAATCTGGAGAAATCACTGCATGTAAGCGGCAAGGGCGAAAACCAACATTGAATGCCTGTGACCTTCGATCCCTCAGGCGGCACTGCATCAAAAACCGACATCTATGTGTAAAGGATATCACCACATGGGCTCAGGAACACTTCAGAAAACCGAGGTCAGTAAATACAGTTCGGCGCTACAGCCGTAAGTACAACTTGAAATTCTACTATGCAAAGCAAAAGACATTTATCAACAACACCCAGAAACGCCGCTGGCTTCTCTGGGCCCAAGCTCATCTAAGATGGACTGATGCAAAGTGGAAAAGTGTTCTGTGGTCCGACGAGTCCACATTTCAAATTGTTTTTGGAAATTGTGGACGTCGCGTCCTCTGGACCAAAGAGGAAAAGAACCATCCGGACTGTTATGGACGCAAAGTTCAAAAGCCAGCATCTGTGATGGTATGGGGCTGTGTTAGGGCCAATGGCATGGCTAACTTACACATCTGTGAAGGCACTATTAATGCTGAACGGTACATACAGGTTTTGGAGAAACATATGCTGCAACGTCTTTTTCATGGACGCCCCTGCTTATTTCAGCAAGACAATGCCAAACCACATTCTGCACGTGTTACAATAGTGTGCCTTTGTAGTAAAAGAGTGCAGGTACTAGACTGGCCTGCCCGCAGCCCAGACCTGTCTCCCATTGAAAATGTGTGGCGCATTATGAAGCGTAAAATACGACAACGGATACCCCGGACTGTTGAACAGCTGAAGCTGTACATCAAGCAAGAGTGGGAAAGAATTCCACCTACAAAGCTTCAACAATTAGCGTCCTCAGTTCCCAAACTTTTATTGAATGTTTTTAAATTTCTTTTAAAAACATTCAATAAAAGTTGATGTAACGCAGTGGTAAGCACGACCCTGTCCCAGCTTTTTTGGAATGTTTTGCAGCCATAGAATTCTAAGTTAATGATTATTTGCTTAAAACAATAAAGTACATCAGTTTGAACATTAAATATCTTGTCTTTGTAGTATATTCAATTAAATATAGGTCGAACATGATTTGCAAATCATTGTATTCTGTTTTTATTTATGTTTAACACAATGTCCCAACTTCATTGGAATTGGGGTTGTACATAAGAGCAATAAGCACACACTTTTGATATTACAAATCGTTATTAACAGTATGTATCCCACTTTACTTACCTTTGAAAACAAGTTTTCAGTCTACACGATACTAATTACTAAAACAAGCTAGCTCCACCCATAAAGACTTTAAAAGGACACATTAAATTTCCCATGTTCCAACGTCATTGGAATAGGGGTGGTAATTTAAATGGGCATATTTGACATTTTAGTGAATGTTTTTTTTTTTTTTTTTTAATAAATACTAAATAATTTATTTAAGTGTTTTACAAAATAAAGGGAGGACAAAGTTCTTTTTTTTCTTTTTCCTTTCCTGTTTTTTTTTGTTTTGCTAATCCGAAAAATGATCCAATCCATAACTTTTTTTATTCGTTGCACCCCTAGTGTCGAACCAACAAATCTGATATAGCGACTTGCAAATGCCAGTGCAGACAGTCGAGTTTCAATACCCGATTTGATCCAAAAAGACCTAATTTGCCTGCCGTCTGAAAAAGGCCCTTAAACACAGATTGCTGTGAGTGGAAAGACAATGTGACCAATATGTCCTGTGAACCTGCCACCAATTGTCATGAGAGGCCCCCTGCTTGCTGCTCTGCCCACACACTGTGGCCCAAAATACAGTCGGGTGTCATTTCCACGGGTTTCTTTGCGTCACACGCTCTCCAGGGAGAGGAAGTGTTGCCTTGGCAACAGGTATCCCTCCTGATCGAGACTAACATGAGTTCCAATAAAAACAATCATTCCAACATAGTTCTAAAATGAGACAGCAGGGACAGAAAAACATCTAATGAAAAGTGCAATTTGGATGTTTTTTTCTGCACTATTTCATGCCTATCAAAGTTTGACAGACATTCTCATTGATTTTCGCTATAAAACCAAATAAAAATAAAAAAATCTCCCTTCAACGTTTACAAAGGATGACAGAAGTGTTCTGATTTCCTGCTGAATTTCTCAATGTGTCATGCTGTGAGCTGAACCGCTGTAAGAAGGTCTTAATTCACACAGACTGACAGAGCGGAGGAATCCCAGCCGCAGACGAGTGACAGGCGAGGGTACTTGGAATAGTCCTATCAGTCTAAATCTAAACATTACTGCAGCCAGAGCAGTTAACTTATCTCCTTAACAAATCTGCTTTATAATCCTGTCCAAGGAAATGACAGGTACAGCAAAAACAATGAAACAAGCACCACCTTCACAGAAAGAATTTCTATAATGATTGCAGTACTAGTTCAAGGTTTATATTTGTATTCTTTAAAGTTCAACCTGCTCAAAAAACAGGTTCTTGAGGCCCCTACCCCAAAAAAACATTTACTATGGAACCTCTAAAATGAAATGCCCTGGCAATTGTACAGTTTTTTTTGTGATGACACAACAAACGCGAAGTGGTAACGGCAAGGAGGAAAAATGTGATGACTTCAAAGCAAAAATACTATCATATACAGTAGATAAGAATAGAGAAAACAAAAAACAGCAAAAGAAAATGCAGAATACAAGGAAACAGCTACCGTGAGTGAGGACACATGAAACATACAACAAACATGCAACTGTAGGTGACAGAAATAAGACAGATGAAACATGAGACAGTTGGTCACATGAGTAAGACAAGAATGACAAAAATGTCACAGCTTTCAATCTAATGAAATCAAATGCGGAAATTTCCCAATTTCACAAGCCCAACTCTCTTACACACATTAGTATGAGGTGTGTCACAAAAGCTACAGTATATTGCAAATCCAAACTGCAAATTTTCCCCTTCTATGTAATGCCCCTGGAATCTAAGGCAATACCCCGGCCTTCGCTCCCATGCAATCCTGGAAGGTTTCTTCTGTGATCCTCCACAGGTCCATCGTCACGGCCATCTTGATGTCGTCCACATCAAAATGGGTCCCCTTCGTGATCCGCTTAAATTTGGGAAAAAGGGGGGTGGGGGGAAAATCACATGGAGACAGGTCGGGTGAGTGGGGAGGTTGCTCGAGCACGTCCATGTAATTCTCAGCCAGGAATTGTCAGATACTCAGGGCATTGTCATGACGAAGCAGCAAGAGTTGTTCTGCCACAACTCTCACCACTTCTCGCGCAATGATCGAAATAAACGCAGCAGGAGCGAGCAACTGGTAAGAAGGCGCAGTGGAGGATATCCCCCAGGTCGAAGAATGTGATCAACATGACTTTGACTTTGTACTTCGACTGTCTTGCTTTCTTTAGCCTTATCCAAGACGGACTATTCCACTGGATGCTCTTGTGTTTGGTTTCCAGGTCGTGACTCATCACTGATGATGACTCTCCCTAGCAAAAGTCTTGTCTCATTGGTCTCATCATCAGTCTGGTCATTTCTTGATGACCTGACACAGAAGATATGTATATAAAAGTGTGATCGAGGTCAGTTTCATAATCCAGGGTAATTACATTGAAGGGTATATCTTCACACTTCTTTTGTCCTTTCACAAGGACAGTCAGGTAATTCTTTCCATTTTGTCAGTACATATATAAGAAAATAAAGTGGTTTGGCTTCATTATAAAAGTTAATTTGTGAGTTAATGAGTCTACGGAATACTCAAGTTCAAGGTGTCAGACGAACATACAGTATCTTGATCTAGTGTGGTAAACTGGTAGAAGAGTTAGCCTGCGCTAAGTAAAAATGTGTAAAATTGACTACTTACAATGTAGAGGTCAACTACACAAAAAACCTGCCCATTACACAAAGTCTTCGTTTCAAAGAGTTTTTTTTTTTTTTTAATTATTATTGTAAATATTTGGTAACACCAGAGCTGCTAACCTATAAAAATTCACTTCCAGAACAATTTGTCCATATTTGTCTTAATTTCCATATTTTAAAAATTTTGTCAAGAACATTACAGTGGGACAGACATAATCGTAATCCTTAATAAATTATGACTTCAATATTTGTCATTTTACTGTTGTTAATACATCAACTTTGTAATGGCGGATGCAGTTGCAGCTTGAATCAAAGTATCAGTGTATGTGATTGTGACGTGTCATCACCAAAAATATCTGTGTCTATGGATCATTTTGCCTCTGACAATTCTGTCTATTAAAGTCGTTAGTCTATTAAATCAGATTACTCACATCTCAAACATCAAAATTAAAACAGCACTCTATTTTGCAAACAACAAATAACATTGCCGATATATTGAACTTGACAGTTTATGTCTGGACAATAGCTTTGGTTTCTATTTAGTGTATGTAATTCTTGTAAAATGTCTTCTCTTACATGCTATTTACATTACATTTTTATATTTCCTATATTCACAAATGCTGCTGTAGCGTATATTGGTTTGGGTAAAAATGTAATTAATTTAGGAGAAAAGAATAAGCCGGAGGCGAGTCCGACTACATCTAGTCGGAACTTCTCGACCTCACACACCAGCTCGGGCTCCTTCCCTGCCACAGAGGTGACATTCCATGTCCCTAGAGCCAGCTTCTGTAGCCGGGGATCGGATCGCCAAGGTCCCCGCCTTCGGCCACCGCCCAGCTCGCACTGCACCCGACCCCTATGGCCCCTCTCACAGGTGGTGAGCCCATGGGAAGGGGGACCCACGTTACCCTAGCCAGATCTATGTGACAAGTGTATTGTTTCACAAAATCACTTATTTTGATGTTTTGCTACTACATGTAACGATAGCTTGGCAATTAGCATGGCTTTGACATCGTCTTCGCCTATCCACTCCTCGTCCTCCCTTTGTGTCACTTTTTGAAGGAGCATGGTAAGAAGTACAGCTTATTCATCGATGATCGGTGACTTACAATGCGTTGACACCGAAAGCAAAAATAATTTTCCCCTCATGGCATGGCAGCTGGGGGGGGCGTAGTAAAATAGCATGCACCAAGCAGTTGTTTAATGTGGACGCTGGATTTTTCTTTTTCCAATATCTGGATCAATCAGTGTTACGGTCGTAACGGGTCAACGTTCAGTGGTTTCCGGAACAAAATACGGACATTCCATAACATTTGGCAGGTCAGTGATACCCTGCAATTATTCTTAATGTTGGAAATTGTGTTAACACTTCACAGAAAATAAATTATACTTTAGATTACAACTAATACTAGCCTACTATCTAAGAACCTAGATCTTTGAAGTTAAAGTTGGTGTTTTTGTATATGTGACCATGGTGAAAGAAATGATGGGTCCAGAGCAGTTGTTTAGTAGCACTCCATCCCCGGTAAAGCTACAGTATTTCCAGTTGTCAGGTTACAAATTGTGTGGTTTTTTTGGGGTTTTTTTCCATATCAAAAAAAAAAAGAAAAACCTCACCCACTTTTAAACAGTGGTCCAACAGAGGGCATTTATCCATTGTTCACAAAATACAAACAGGATGATGAATACAGTAGACGTCCTCTCAAATGTCATCTGACTAGTGAAGATCCTTGACCAGAGTGCTTGTTTAAAAACTAGAGGTCAAACAGTAAAACAATTACTCTTGGCAACTCATCAACCAGAGACAGAAATACAATTACCTCCAGGCAGCAGCAGACAAGTGAGCACAGAGATAGTGTTTTGTTTAACTCTGGATATACAGTATCAATGCTTGCAGTATAATTGCACCCTGGCGAGTGCACTCTAACCTGTGTTTAACAGGTACAGTAGCAGACAAGGGGACGAGAGAGAGAGAGAGAGAGAACGAGAGAGAGGGAGAGAGAGAGACAGAGAGAGAGAGATTACCAAAGGCCTTGGAATGGAGCCATTTCACCAGGTGGAAGATAGAGCGAGATATGCAAAGGGTGTCAAGAGGAAAGAGATCTCCCTGCAGTCAAGGCTGGCAATACAACCACCTGACTACTCATTCCAGAGGGTTGTAAGTAATTACTGTGGAGGATAGGCACAGATGAAGGGCCTAGTTTTCTTCAGGTCCGCAAACGGGTGCACACTTGATTTCAAGCAGGCCGTTTCGTCTCCTGTTTTTAAATCCTCTCTTAAAGCACATCTTTTTTTCCTCTGGCTCTTACCTCAGTTTCAGATGTTGATTTTTATTTCCAAACATCCATTTTCTGAGCCGCTTCTCCTCACTAGGGTCGTGGGCGTGCTGGAGCCTATCCCAGCTATCATTGGGCAGGAGGCGGGGTACACCCTGAACTGGTTGCCAGCCAATTGCAGGGCACATACAAACAAACAACCATTCGCACTCACATTCACACCTACGGGCAATTTAGAGTCTTCAATTAACATAGCATGCATGTTTTTGGGATGTGGGAGGAAACCGGAGTGCCCGGATAAAACCCACGCAGGCAAGGGGAGAACATGCAAACTCTACACAGGCGGGACCGGGGATTGAACCCTGGTCCTCAGAACTGTGAGGCTGACGCTCTAACCGGTCGGCTACCGTGCCGCTGATTTTTATTTATTATTTTTAATTGTTTTTTTTTATATATTGTTTTCTACTATTTTTATGTTCTTGTATTCTTAATTTTATTTTATCGGTTTTGTATTTGTCTTACAGTATATCCCTGGTATTTTATCTATTCACATATATTGTTCCTTGATGTGCTTTTATTTTCTTGATTTATGTTATGCTCTTTTAAGCACTTCGGTCAACTGTGTTGTTCTCAAAGGCCTTTATAAATAAATCTGAATCGGATTGGATTGCTTGCATCTGCTGATCTACAAATGGGGGCAACCAAGCTTGCGTCGGCCAAACATGCTAAATTACAGCGCAGTTCATTTTGCGTATTGCGCAGGGAGTATATACAAATGGATTACTTTAGCACACACAATGTGATTCATCAAACCTGAGACAAACTGCGCTGGCTAATTGTGCCTCCTTAAATAGAGATTCTGAAAGGCAGGTGCAAACCAGCTTGCAAAGCACTGTTAGCGTAGCACAAGCAAAATGAGAGGTGGCGGGGAGAGCTTTTTTTGCTTTTCTAAAAAAAATTTAAATGACATAAGAAGTTATCTGGACATATCATCTATTCAGAAATGCCATTTTGGAGCTTCTGAACAATAAAGGCTGACTTGAACCAGTCACAAGAGGGAGTCATGCCATATCACCTGTACCAAAACTCCTTTGAATGCTGCATTGCCTTGCATCTGGGTCATTTTAGCACACTGTGACAATTGGTACTGGCCTCTCCCAGAACTGTCATCCAGTTGTGCTGTCCCAAATTTTAAATGTAATATTACACAGGATGGGGATCCAACTGCCATGCACGAGACAAGTTCAATCAAACAAAACATGGCTTTTATGTGGTTGCTGGCTTCCCCAAAATGAATGGAGACATTCAGTAACTCAGTGAGATGCTTGTCTTTTACAGACACTTCCAAATCCATCATTTCAAACTTCATCTTGCACTTGTGGTGCTCTCCCAGATGTTTCATGGTGAAAACCATCAGCACCAATTAAAGCAAAAACCCTCCTTTTAAATATGGCAGTTTCCACTACTTTTACACCTACTGCCAACACAAGCACGTGCAATTTGCGACAGTGAGTGAACATGAAATTTAGCGCCTGCGATTTGTGATCTTGGTAAAATATTTTAATCTAGTAAATCACATATCCTCATATGACATGCAGTACCAGGATAATTACTTGGTAAAAATGTCACAAAATGGTAGCAAGACAATTAAAAAAAAATAAAAAATAAAAATAAAATGAATTGACTGTCATTTTAACAAGGTATTGTTTTTTTTAACATTACCAAATAAAGTCATTCATAATTCGCTGCATGAAAAGCATCATTTGCATTAAGTAGTCACCACACACTTCAAATTGCCACATTTTCATGCTTATCTGTATTCAATAAACACCTGGCAAGGCACATGCACAAGTCTGTATATTCTCCACATTTACATACACGAAGTAAATAAATTAATAAACATTTAAAACACTTACGGGACAGCATTCAAACATGATAGTTAAACCCATATACAGAAATGACATTTGTTTATACTGTATGATTAATGAAGTGTTTTTAATTTTTGATTGGAGAAATGTTATTGTTATTTGGGTATGTTTCAAAGACTGGATACACAACAGACTATAAAGCCTGTGGGGAAAGTGGCAAGTTTAAACATCTTGTATGGAAAAAAACAAAAACAAAAAAACAAACGTTTGTAATATGTTCGTATTCCATACAGTTCTTTGGCTGATTTTAAGTATAATTGTCTATATTAAAGTTTAGACCATAAATATGATGCCCAACACTTAGTCATTTCAAACTGATTTTACAACATTACCCCCCAAAAATAAACAGTTTACAGATTATTTGATTTAAAAAAAAAAAATGTAATAGAAGTTTGTGTGTACATGCACATGTGGGGAAGACTCTCTCTAACTTCCACTTACAACCCAGGCTAAGCTTAGTTCCTACCCGACAAACAAAGATGTTAGTCTCTCTGTCGAGATGTATCACTTTAACATACTTCCTTGACACCAATTACTACTTTCCTATAAGCCAGGGCTTTGATGCTATCTTGTGGCAAATAGAAAGAGCATAAATAAGAGAAGAGGGGAGTTTTTCAGCAATACTTTACTTTAGTACACCAGTATCAGAAACCCAGTAGGTCTAAATAATGTCTCTGAGAATCAGAGTATGGCCTTTAATTTGACACTTATGCTTGCTATTCTTAATCATTCTAAGGTGAAATAAGGATGTTCAATTGTTACTATGAGGTGCATTTTTGCTGACAGCAATTTGCTGCACAAAATCTTCCTGCTTCTTGCTATGTTTCGCATGCTACATGTGTGCCTGCTTCCACTCAGAATCCCAGAGCTGCGCACCTCCCATCTCCCAGCCTTCCCCATAATGAGGAGTGATCAATTCCCCTCCCGTGGAGGAAAGACGTGTTTATACAGCTCCTGCTCACAGGCAGCAAGAAGAGAAAAACTGATTACAGAGGCACTCTGGTCAAATGTCAACACGACGCTGCACAAGTACAGACACACATCAAACGCTGCGGCAAGAGTGTGAGCAGACGGCTAGTGCTTAGTGAAACAGCTAAAAGCAAACAAACCTTTGAGTTTACAAATAGAGGAATTTCCACTGTTGTGGACCTTGCAAAACCCCAAGAGATGATTGAGTGCACTTTACTTTGGTACTTTGGACTGAGCTAAATTAACTTATATCACGACAAAGCACCGAAAAATTGACCACAAGGGAAAGAAATGAACCATGTGCCGAATCACCATGTGGCCGCCTGATGAAGCCCTGAACAAGAGGGCAGCAGGTTTGTTGCAGGAACAGCTATTCATTACAAGAACCCCCTCCACATCTGAGAAAATTAAGAGCAAGGGGCTAACTGTGATTCAGCTTGCTGAACAGACAGAAAACCAGCACAGACAGCAATGCGCAGCCCCTGTGAAGCCATAACTGAGAAGCAGTGAAGAGTATTGTTTGAAAACCGCAACCTGTGCCAAGCAAAAATAAAATTATTTCTTGATGCAATAGCAACAGCAAACATCTTAGATTGCAAATAAATCAATATAGAAGTTATTTAAATTGTGATCAATAAAGAAATGACTGGAAAACCATCTTAATTTTTTTTAAATATATATATATATGACCAACCCGCCCTCCCTCCCCAACACACCATCATGTGTAAACACTAAAAGACACACCTTTCTTAAGACAGGAAGTGCACATGCAAAAGTGCATTAGATTAATTGGTGGAATGGTGAAATACAGGGCTGTTTTTTGTGTGCCTCCCAACATAATGAGCTTGATGACAACAGCCAAGTGCACATTTACTGTGACCAGCGGAGAAACATTACAACCTCATATTTTCAACCCAAATATAGTGTAGAGTATTACAAATACACTTTTAAATATGACCTGGAGTACAAGCAGCTGGTGCACATGGTATGGAATTGTATTCAGTAATTTGCGCACGTAAACAGGGATTATTTTAACGTGTGCATGTCGAAAATTCAAAAATCAAACATGCAAAACAAAATAAATAAAGACACAAGGGTACGACCAAATCATGTGCTGATGTGGCCAACTGAAAACGGTGGTTGCACCATTGCTACCAATGGAAAAGTTAATGCAGAGTCCTGTGAAGTGGAGTCACTTCAGGGTGACTACAATAATAGCAACTAAACAACACTTCTGGGCCCTACAAAATTATCCTGGGGGCACACTGCAGAGTTGGACCACCTGCTGTTGAACTTGATGCAGTGTGATTCAGACTGCTCAGCCCTACGTACAGTAATACATCGGCTTTACATGATCAGGATTTTTGGGGCCGATCACCGATCAGCAAGTTTAAAAAAACCATAACCGATCACCAATCCGATCACATGATAGAGGAATGTCTTTTTAAATTACCTGTTCATTTACTATATATACTTGTGTACCTAATTCCTCAAAAAAATCTATTTACAATAAATATTGTATCTTTGTTCCTTTATTTATGCCAGTGAGGCAGACAGAACAAATCAATGGTCTTCTATTAGATGGCAGGAAGTAAATACAGTAATTTATGTATACACTTTTTGTGACATTTTTGTCTGTTGGTGTGCTGTGAGATTCTTCCGTTATAAAATATGTTCCTTGGCTCCATAAGGTTGGAAATCACTGCTCTTGTCAGATCGTGTATTCTAATCAGTCAGGTCAAACCAACATTACAACATGACAGAAATAATGGGTGCTAACTTACTGTAATTAAATTACTTTATTTTTAATTAAATTACTTCACCCACACCGAAACTTTAGAGCATGATTCGACAGAACGGCAGCTTGTTTACATCCAACCGTTCGTGCTAGCAGTAGCTTGCTAGGCTACATAACGTTTTGTTGCCTGCTTGCGAGTCGTATCGTATTAAAAGTATGTGAACATACCTCAAGCAAGCCTTAAACGAACGTCCTCTCCTCCCCTGAGCACCGGTGACCACCAACACACGTTTTTCCCCATTTTGTTCTTACAAACACACGGAATGATCCACTCTTGTTGTCGTTACCGCGGTAACGAGTGTATCTGGTCGCATTTGAGTTGACAAGATAAAGCCCACTGATCGTAAAAAATGGGATGCGGTGGTATCGGAATACAAGGTTTTATTGCAGTAGTCTGACATAGTGCAAGCGTGAAAAAGCAAATTTGTCTTGTAGTCTGATCCGGCCATTACGTGTTGTCTGTCTCAGATGTGTTGTCTGTTTCACACCGCCGACAGGTTTTTTTTGTTTTCATTTTTAAATACCGCGGCACGGTGGACGACTGGTTAGAGCGTCAGCCTCACAGTTCTGAGGACCCGGGTTCAATCCCCGGACCCACCTGTGTGGAGTTTGCATGTTCTCCCCGTGCCTGCGTGGGTTTTCTCCGGGCACTCCGGTTTCCTCCCACATCCCAAAAACATGCATTAATTGGAGACTCTAAATTGACCGTAGGCATGACTGTGAGAGCGAATGGTTGTTTGTTCCTATGTGCCCTGCGATTGGCTGGCAACCAGTTCAGGGTGTACCCCGCCTCCTGCCCGATGACAGCTGGGATAGGCTCCAGCACGCCCGCGACCCAAGTGAGGAGAAGCGGCTCAGAAAATGGATGGATGGATTTTTAAATACCTTTATTGGCCGTCAGATATTTACAGGTCTACGTCAAAAGACAAGGTTAAAATAAACTAGCTTTTGGATTCAAATATACTGTGCACGATGGCGACGTGGAAGTAAATGTCTTTTGCAGATCTGATCAATGCGAATTATGACATTAAAGCCGATCAGCATAAAATGCTAATTATCGTTCGATACCGATAAGGCCGATAAAATTGGTGTAAAGTCTAGTAATATATGGACAAGTCTTGACATGTACATTCCAATTAACTGATTGATGAATCAGGGGTTGAGCTACACCCGAGTTCACCCTAAATCTTAATTATACTTCTTTCACTAAAAATAAATTGTGGACAATTATAAAGAGCAATTCTCTTTCTCAATCGCAATCCTGCACACATATGGACAGCGAATTGAGTGAGTTAGTACATAGGGTAAAAAAGTAAGAAACGTAATTAGTAGGGTTGGGCATCGTTCCGGTTCCGGTTCTTTATTTTGATTCTGGTTCCAAACGATTCTCGATTCAGATTGTTTTAGGAGGCTGGGTCAAAAAGGTTTGCATGGTTTAAATAAAGGGTGTCCAAATTATAAACATCCATTTTCTTAGCAGCCCGCAACATAGATTAAAATGAACATTTGACTCTGGGTTCTTTATAACCAGTAACACTATCAAACCTATGAACTACAAGGCAAGTGTGTGGAACTAACCCAATTGACTTAATATTCATTAATTAATGTTTCATCTAAAAGTTAAATATAGCATTGTTACAATCGTTATTTGGGACTGTTTTATCACGTCAAATGGTTTATATGTGTTTTAACTTGACTTCCTGTTTTAAGCTTGTCGCCTTTTATTTTGAAGGGTACACACCGGAACTCAGCATTTTGGCACAAAAAGTAACTTCACACGGCACCAGTAATTTGTTTATTTTTAATTTTTTTAATGGATGGAACCAAATGCTATAAAACGATTCCTATCCTTACCCACCGATGAGGCGCAAGGTTAGTGTTTGTGATACTGTGAGACATTGATGTGGATTTTGTCCCAATTCATTGTGATGTAAAGTTGCTACGGTGAAGTTTTAGCTCAATGTTAAGCTTTTTTTTCTGTCATTGGCTCTTACGTTGGTTTGAACGCTAAAAGCCATCAGTGCAAAAGTGCAACCAACCGTTTACCTTGTTAGCTGTCTCAATGTTGGCATAGACGTATTTTATCGTTTCACTCACCCAATTGACTGAGAGTTGACCTCCCTGAACCTCCACGCGGTGTAGGCTGAGGCTCGGAGCGCATCAGACGCTACATATTGTGAAAGCCTCCTTTGCACAATATAATCTTATTCCAAGTGTTCCAAGACGACTGGTCATTAATTTTTACAAAATTAAGAACACTTGTTCGCCGCCAACGCCGTTGGGCACAAGCGCGTCGTCGTGCTTGTTCTTCTTCGTTGGTTTTTGCCGCTTCTTCGTTGGTTTGCACCGGCCGGAGGACTAGGCATCGAAACTGGGAACCGAAATGTTTAAATTTGAACAATTCCGGGAGAACCGGAATGTTAGTCCTGGTTACAATTGGTTCTCGATTCTCCATGCCCAACCCTAGTCATTACCCATGCATTACTTCACGTTTGTTTGCATTTGGTAGGCACAGTGGATGACTGGTTAGCATATCTGCCTCTGAGTTCTGAGGACTGGGGTTCAAATCCCGGGCCTGCCTGTGTGGAATTTGCATGTTCTCTCCGTGCCTGCATGGGTTTTGTCCTGGCACTCCGGTTTACTCCCAGATCCCAAAAACATGCGTGGTAGGTTGATTGAAGACTCTAAGTTCCCCATAGGTGTGAATGTTGTTTATATGTGCCCTGCGATTGGCTGGCGACCAGTTCAGGGTGTACCTCTTTCCCGAAGATAGCTGGGATAGGCCCCAGCATGCCTGCGACCATAGTGAGGAAAAGCGGGACAGAAAATGGATGGAGGGATGTTTGCATTTGCCTGATTGACTGTGTCAAGAGTGTGTTCATTTTGACATGCCTATTTCTCATCAAGAAACAGGAAGCTGTACGTACTACTTAGTTTTTGTTTGATCAAATCCAGATATTGACTGTGAGGCAGAGGCACTAACCACACTTTCCACCAACTTTTAAGTGAAAAAAAATTAACCTATGATATTTTTTGCCATCAAAAACTAAAATTCAAATATTATTTATGCGAATAAATATTACTGAAATAATATTTAGGGGCAGTGGGCAACTACTACACAATGAAAACTAACTCTCCGATTAAATAAGCATTAATTTTTCCCATCCATGATCACATAAATTTTGTGTAATGCCACTTTCCTCGTATTAAGCACTTTAACTCCACCTTTATATGGAGAAGTTACAAAGCACATTGATCCTCATGGATTAAGTACTGATGCTTTTTTAGGCAGACAGGCTTAGGCTGACAAACACCCACTCGCTAACACTGATTTTTATACCAAATCTATCATCACAAGCTTTGATGCAGTGTCCCATAATTTTTCAGCCTCGGCTAGAATTTGCATAGTGTTTGTCCGAGCAGAATGTAAAAGCCAGACTCCTGTAGCTATCGTGTCCAGGTGTCCAAACAATGTTGCCCATATTGAGATATAGAGCATGTGGGTTTGATAAGATTTGCAATTGCAAAGGGATCATTGTTTGGACAGACAAATTACTACTCGACTTCAGTCAATACACGCCACATCTAGTGTTTCAAGACATTCTGCTGTCATCTAAGGAGGAAAAGAAAGAGAGGCATGAGGACAACAGAAGCATGGCAGTGTGAAGGTTTGCAGGAGTCAGCCCAACTATAGCTGGTGTGATCAGATGCCAGATCACGGACAAATTAGGCACAGTGACAGATCTATTTCCCCTGCTGCCTGCAGCCAGCTGTCACTGCAGATAAACACAATGCCTTTGCTCCTCAACAACAGGATGCTGTAATCTGAAATTGACAGCTGACTCTTCCCCGCAGCTCCAAGGGGAGCAAGTGGAAAAGAATATTGGAGTCAATTGACAGAGAAAAACAAATCATCATTTGGATGAATCAAAAAGAATAGAAAAAGAGAACACATTGCAGTATGTACAGTAAGAAAAATGGGAGAAAATGAGGGTGAGAAAAGCCGTAGCTTTGACAGTATAGTGTATAACAAAATAAAAGCAGGTATACTATAATTAAAACAATATTTTAACTGAGGAACAGATGCCCGGGTAGATGGATGGATGGAACTTTCCTCGCATAACTACAGTATTTTGGACAATTCTCTGCTTCCAATTTTGTGGGAACACTTTGGGAAAAGGTCATTTTCTGTTACATCATGATTGTGTTTCAGTGGACAGAGCAAGGTCCATAAAGAAATGGCTGGATGAGTTCAATGTGGAAGAACTGGAGATAAAACATCACTGACCTCAGACCCAACAAATGTTCATCTGGAAGGAGGACACAAATTTCCACAGACAGACACACACTCCAAAATATTGTACAGAGCAGGAGATCAGCAAACTGAGTCTTAGTCAGACACGCACGTTACATACGCACAGTGAAAGCTTGAAGCTGCCATGTGTCACGGCCTGCCAAAACAAGCCCAGGTCTCAGCTGAACTGGATTTGTGTCTCTTAATGCAATAAAAAAAATTATAGCCACTATGGAAACACAGACACACACACACATGCAAAGATTTGACTTCAAAGAGTCGATCCCTCCATTTTCTGTACCGCTTTATCCTCACAAGCGTCGCTGGCGTGCTGGAGCCTATCGCAGCTATCTTCAGGCGAGAGGCGGGGTACAATCGCTAGCCAATCGGTAGCCAATCACAGGGCACATATAAATAAACAACAATTTGCGCGCACACATTAAATTTAGAGTCTTCAATCAACCAACCATGCATGTTTTGGGGACGTGGGAGGAAACCGGAGTACCTGGAGAAAACCCACGCAGGTACAGGGAGAACATGCAAACTCCACACAGGCGAGGCGAGGGATTTGAACCCCGGTCATCAGAACTGTGAGGCAGGTGTGCTAACCAGTCGTCCACCGTGCCGCACAAAGCGTAGAAAATTAAGTAAACAATATACTGCATCTTGACTGGCTCTCTGGTACTGCACTGTACCTCATCCATTGTGACCCTATCAGAACCTCTTAATAACATCAAGGCATGGAATTTAAAAGGTCCACTCCCATCATACCCATTGGCTTAATATTCAAACCACTGTATGAACCTGGCCCAGACAATTCTGTCCCCATTTTTCAGCAAAGTAACACCTCATTGTGTTCCCATTTTTTCCACCAGAGCAATTTAACCCCACCTTCTAGACCCAAAGCCACTGTCGCAGTGAGGGAAGTTCATCCATTCATGGAAATCTGCTTCTTGCATTATTAATATCTATATAACTGACCCTCAAAAGACTGCTGCTGGAGAGTCAACCCACAAATCAATGGAGAACAGTTGGAAATAAATCAGACTAAGCACCTTTGGAAACAGAAATCCCTTTTCCATATTGTACTTTCCTGTGCAGAATTTAGAGCACAGCCTGGGTGGTTTTTGCCACAAAAGAAGCAAGTGCAGGAAATGTTTCTTTCTTAGGAAAGTAATTCCTGTAGGAATAGGGGCACATGTCAAGACCCTCCTTTTGGTGAATTTAGCTTTTATAAAAATAAATATATATATTTTTTAACTTTCATTTTATTTTCATTGTTCCATCCATTTTCTGTACCGCTTTCCTCACTATCCCAGCTATCTTCGGGCGAGAGGCGGGGTACACCCAGAACTGGTCGCCAGCCATCACAGGGCACATAGAAACAAACAACCATTCGCTCTCACATTCACACCTGCAGGCAATTTAAAGTCTTCAATCAACCTACGACGCATGTGTTCTTCATTTATGAAATTTTTGCCCGGTAATGTCAGACGCTGGATCTTTTTCCCCTAAATATCCGGAACAATCGGTGTTACGGCCGTAGCGAGTCAGCGTTCAGTTTAACTGGGCATGAAAAGAAATTATTTCAACTTTATGTCTGGACTTTTACCTACTCAATACTACAGTCCATTTAAATTCTGGTAGACCACACAAATGACTGAGTACACTTTTTTTGCATGGAATTTCTTTTCTTCTGAAGCTATTATAAACTGCCCAAACAACATATAGAGCGAAAAAGAGAAATGTGTCCTGGTTTTCACATGTCATGAGTGTATTATCCTGTATTTTTTCACATCGTAATATTTATCGGTTTAAAAAAAAAGTTGCAATGTCAATTTTTTCCCCAATATCGTGCAGCCCTATCATTTACTGTTCAGTTAGTACTGTTGTGCTGAAGACCACACTATCCAAAATCAAGACTTGCCTGAGAGCAGAAATCACTAAGATCAAGACAAGACCAAGACTTGGCAGTTGAGAAAGAGTCAGGACAAAGACAAGCCAAGACCGAGACAGGACCAAGACCACAAAAATCCATTTTAAAAAACATCACAAGGATGAACAGTTAAAGAGGAATACTCTCATTAATTTTAATTGTCTTTTAAATAAATTTGCCAGGCAAAAATTAACTCTTTCAAAGCACATGCAAAAAAAAATCTAATCTTGAAAAAAAATTCTAATTCTTATAAATAAATAAATAAATAAATAAATAAATAGACATTATTAGTGTCATTTAGGCCTAATGTATTGTACAATTATTTTATTGCGTGTCATTAGATTGTAGAGATGTATCTATTGTCATGAAAATTGTGTCTATATAATGTATGATGTAAAATTCACACTGGTATTTCAACATGCAATACATAATAAAAGTCAATACTATAAATACTAATTATTTGTTACCACAGCTTAATTGTGCCAATAATTTATGAGACACACAAATGACAATCAAAACAAATTGTCTTGTCAGCTTGGAGAGTACTACAATGTCTGCTCTTTTAGAAGCAAATTCAGTATAGAAGTCTAGAAGCAGTTGACATTAGTATGACATTTACCTCTCGTCATAACACTGCAGCGTCTTTAGCAAACACTCCTCTATCCTCCAGACTCATTCCCTGTAAATGTTATCATCTTTCTACTGTAGAAGTGATATATATATACACACACAATAGCTTTCCATCTTTTCTTCAGAGTGCTGATGTAAAAAAACAGCTGCATCACTAGAAGCTGGAGTATCTGAAGTGGTTGTATTGGGCTGAGCATAGTTCATAGAAAATATACAGTACATTAAATCCAGTTAGATAGTGCTAGTGCTAGTGAGAGTGTAAAATGGGTAATAGACACACATTAACAATTACAATTACAACATTCAAATTGAAGATAAAATCTTAAACTTATCTAAATCTTAAAATTAATAATTCTAGACAATATCAACATCACAGAGAGCAGAATTAATTTCAGCCTGATTCACAGGGCACTTCATTAGGTACCTTCAGATGTAAAAAGAGCTAGCTGCAAAAATGTCTCCTTTACACAATGATAATGCTCAGTTTCAATTGACAATTAACAGTTACTGTATTTGTAATCTGCAGAAGAATTTGGTCAGTAAGAATATATTAAGTTATTACCCCTACCAAAGCAATCATCTAACATAGTGGGAAAGAACTCTAATTAATAGGCTTTACATGATCAGGATTTTGGGGGCCAATCACCGATCAGCAAGTTTAAAAAACTGAAAAACGATAACCGATCCGATCACAAGATGGACAAATGTGTCTATTTAAATGACTTGTTCATTTACTGGATATACTTGTGTACTGTATACTGAATATCTCCTCTAGTCCAGTGAGGCCTAACCAGTGTGCCGTGACACATTAGTCTGCCATGAGCAATCTTGAGCAGGTGTACTATGGGAAATTATCAAATTTTACTTAATTGCTAAAAAAATTATTCATTTACAAGAAATAATGCATCTGTTACTCTGAGGCATAGTGACAGAAAAAATAAATACTCTTCTATTAGATGGCAGGAAGTACATACAGTAATTACTGTGTATCTACTTGTGACATGCTTGTTTGTTGGTGCGCCGTGAGATGTTCCAATTGTAAAATATGTGCCTTCGCTCCATAAAGTTTGGAAATCACTGCTCTAGTCAGGTCATGTATTCTAATCAGTCAGGTCAAACCAACATTACAACAAGACAGAAATAATGGGAGCTAACTTACAGTAATTGAATTACTTTATTGTGATTAAATTACTTCACACACACCGAAACTTTAGAGCATGATTCGACATAACGCCGGGATGTTTATGCACAACCGTTAGTGCTAGCACTAGCTTGCTAGGCTACATAATGTTTTGTTTATTAAAAGTATGTGAACATACCTCAAGTGAGCCTTAAATGAGCGTAAAATCCAGACCACCGATGACCACCACCACACGTTTTTCCCCATTTTGTTCTTATAATACACGCGTTGTGATGTCGTCGCCACTGTAACGAGTGTATCCGGTCGCGTTTGAGTTGACAAGATAAAGCCCCGTGATCGTAAAAGACGGGGTGCGGTGGTATCGGAATACAAGATTTTATTGCAGTAGTCTGACATAGTGCAATCGTGAAAGACCAAATTTGTCTTGTAGTCTGATCCAGGCATTACGTGTTGTCTGTCCCACACTGCGGACATGTTTGTTTTTAAATAACTTTATTGGATGTCAGCTATTTACAGTAGTACGGCAAAAGACACGCGACAAGGCTAAATATAAACTCGTTTTTGGATTCAAATATACTGTATACACGATGGTGACGCGGAGTAAATGTCTTTTGCAGAGCCGATCAGTGACGTCATTGATCGGATCGGCGAATTCTGACATTAAAGCCGATCACCATAAAATGCTAATTATGGGCCAATACCGATCAAGCCGATAAGATCGGTTTAAAGTCTACTAATTAATGTGTAAGTGTAAAATGGTAAAAATTGAAGATTAATTTATAGACAGATGAGGAGGAGTTAGTGGAGTTCAAAACACACACGATGAGACAGAGAATATTTGATACAGTAAAAAGATGTTCAAGGTAAACATGAGCCCAGATACCATCATGCGTACGTGTGTGCATGTTATGGATCTGTTGGGGCTGTCATGGTCTGTGTTTTGGGTTTGGGTTGTGTTTAGTTTTGTTCCATGTTTTCCTGTGTTCCATGTTTGTCGTGTGCTCATTAGGTTGTTGTGTCCACCTGTTCTCGTCTATTTTGTGTCGACCAATCAGCTCTCTCCAGCCACTCGTGTCTTGTCCAGGTGTTCCTCGTTGTCTCGTCAATTTGTTTGTATTTAGTTCCCTGGGTTCTTTCAGTCCTTGTCGGTTCATTGTCGTTGTCACATGTCTTGCCAGGTCATAGTCGCCAGTTGTTTTTGTCATAGTCGCCAGTTGTTTTATCATTGTGATTAAATATTATTATTTTGAGATTCCCGCACTCCTGCCTTGCCTCCCTGCTTCCCTGCAATTGGGTCCACCATGTTCTTGCCTTGCGTTCCTCGCCGTCGCCCTAACCATGTTCATGACAGGGGCATTTAGTTCCCATACATGGTTTATACAGTGGGGCAAAAAAATATTTAGTCAGCCACCAATTGTGCAAGTTCTCCAACTTAAAAAGATGAGAGAGGCCTGTAATTTTCATCATCGACAAAATGAGAAGGAAAAAAATAAAATAAAATCCAGAAAATCACATTGTTGTCATGAACGGAACAGAGGATAGGACCCAAAAATGCACGACTCCAAAACAAATTGACAGTTTCCAAAAAGAGAGGTTTAATAGACGGGCATAGGTCGGTACACAGGCAGGCAATCCAAGAGAGGCAACAGTATCCAAAAACATGAGGCAAAGAGACAAGGTCGATAATCGGAACAGGGTCAGGTCTTACTGTGAATCTATGACGTGGAAACAAGGAATGCTGGAACGCGACGACAAGGTACAACGAACTGGCAACGAGAGGAAATGAGACACGAGGTTATATACAAGGGGTAATTAGGGTGAACGAGGCACAGGTGATGAAGATGCTCACATGAGCAGGTGTGTGTGAAACAGGGGGGAAGACAAAACCCGGAACACACACACATATGACAATTGTCTGATTTTTAAAGAATATATTAGCAAATTATGGTGAAAAATAAGTATTTGGTCAATAACAAACATTAATCTTAATACTTTGTTATATACTCTTTGTTGGCAATGACAGAGGTCAAATGTTTTCTGTCAGTCTTCACAAGGTTTTCACACACTCTTGCTGGAATTTTGGACCATTCCTCCATGCAGATGTCCTCTAGAGCAGTGATGTTTTGGGGTTGTCGCTGGGCAACACAGACTTTCAACTCCCTCTATGGGGTTGAGATCTGGAGACTGGCTAGGCAACTCCAGGACCTTGAAATGCTTCTTACGAAGCCACTTCTTCATTGCCCGGGCGGTCTGTTTGGGATCATTGTCATGCTGAAAGACCCAGTGCCCTTGCTGATGGAAGGAGGTTTTCACTCAAAATCTCACGATACATGGCCCCATTCATTCTTTCCTTTACACGGATCAGTCGTCCTGGTCCCTTTGCAGAAATACAGCCCCAAAGCAAGATGTTTCCACCCCCATGCCTCACAGTAGGTATGGTGTTCTTTGGATGCAACGCAGCATTCTTTCTCCTCCAAACACAACAAGTTGAGTTTTTACCAAAAAGTTCTATTTTGGTTTCATCTGACCATATGACCAATCCTCTTCTGGATCATTCAAATGCTCTCCAGCAAACTTCAGCTGGGCCTGGACATGTACTGGTTTAAGCAGGGGGACACGTCTGGCACTGCAGGATTTGAGTCCCTGGCGGCGGAGTGTATTACTGATTGTAGCCTTTGTTATTTTGGTCCCAGCTTTCTGCAAGTCATTCACTAGGTCCCCCCGTGTGGTTGTGGGATTTTTGCTCACCGTTCTTGTGATCATTTTGACTCCACGGAGTGAGATCTTCCGTGGAGCCCCAGATCGAGGGAGATTATGAGTGGTCTTATATGGCTTCCATTTTCTAACAATTGCTCCCACAGTTGATTTCTTCACACCAAGCTACTTACCTGTTGTAGATTCAGTCTTCCCAGCCTGGTGCAGGTCTACAATTTTGTTTCTGGTGTCCTTTGACAGTTCTTTGGTCTTGGCCATAGTGAAGTTTGGAATGTGACTGTTTGAGGTTGTGGACAGGTGTTTTTTATACTGATAACGATTTCAAACAAGTGCCATTAATACAGGTAACGAGTGGAGGACAGAGGAGCCTCGTAAAGAAGACTGCAGGTCTGTGAGAGTCAGAAATCTTGCTTTTTTGTAGGTGACCAAATACTTATTTTACACCATAATTTGCTAATAAATTATTTAAAAATCAAATCCTCATTTTGTCTCTCATAGGTGAGTTATATCGATGATGAAAATTACAGGCCTCTCTCATCTTTTTAAGTGGGAGGACTAAATACTTTTCTGCCCCACTGTATAGTATGCTTATTATTTGCCTATGCAGTTGAAAAGGTAATTTCTCTTTCAAATCATCGAGTCCTGGCTAACGATGACAAATGGCTTGTCTATTGTGCCAGAATCACTGATAGCACAATAAGCACTCAGTCGACAGTTTGTGTATGTTAATAGAGGTTAACAGATCCATCTGCTGGAAATAGCTTATGTTTCTGTTTAAGGACATCTCTGAGGCTCTTTGCAAAAACAATGATAGAAAGCCAGGTCCGCATGAGGAAAAAAAATCAGCCTGCACATTTAGGGGAAACTGTGAAAGTGGCAAGCAACAATTAATTAGTACATATATGCATCATTCTTAACCAATGAACCAGTAAAATGTATTGTATTTTTAATGTTGAGATTGAAATTAGGAAATTAAGGCATCATTGAAATAAGTGGTTAACTTTGCAGCAGGACTTCCCATTTGATATATGCTTCCAGTCATGAAAGTGTTTTGACAGATGTGGACAATTGTTTCTTGTATGGTATGTCAAGACATGTTTGATTTTTCCAACACTGAAGTCAAGAGTGAATTTCAAAGACCACATTATTTCAACCTAAACCACAATCCATCACCTCATTTGATCAAATTACAACTTCTTGGAACACTTCCCCAAATCCATTATATCTATCGCTATACAAATGTCATGTTTAATCAACAAAGAGATCACTGTCACTGTGTTGAATGGGAAAAAAAGTACTGTATACAGGGTTGAGGCAAGTGTGTGGGTTGTTTCCAGATATGTTCGCACCATATTTAGAACACATTAAATTCACATACTGTTTCGAGGCAACATGTTCATGTGTTAAGATATCACCCTGACTTCGAATCCAACTGCCAACACATTATTCTTTTTTTGACAATGATACTTAAAATTGTTCATTTCAAGAGTGCCTCGTCTCAGTAAGATCATGTTCATGTGTGCACAATTGTGTAAATGAAAATTCATGTGTGCTTTGTGTACATGCCAGTGTTCTGTCTGCCTTTTTCTCTATCCTGTCAATCGTTCATATAATGCAATTTTGAAAGGCAGGTTTTGAGATGTGGGTGTATGCAGGCAAGTGTCTGTTATTCTTTTGTTTGTCTGCCAAGCTGCCAGTCAGAAAAGAGATGCCATCTATCTCGGCTGAGGGACATCCCACAGAAAGCACTAAGAAGCCCATCTATCTCTGCGGGTATTTGTGATTGCCGGTGGAGCGATAAAATGCCCCTGGGGCAGCGTACTGTGCTCAGGCAGGCAGCGATCTTACATCTCACTGATGGTTACTGTATGAAAGCTTTATCTGGGACAAAAGTGGCCTTGTTAAAACTCAACACCAGCGCTTAAACCAGCCGTGAAGAAACAGAAAGAGAAGATTTATGGTGTATAGGGAGGAGAAATGTCTCTGGGTGAATTTAATTACCTTGTTCAAATGACTGGTAAGTAGCACTTGTCCCTTCCACGATCTTCCCGGCCTTTGCAATCCACTCCACCGTCACAGAAATGTAAGCGAGATAAGGTTGGGTGCATTTCAATTGTAATGCACAAGACTGCATCTACTTCACAAAGTTCAGTCAGGACAGGATAACAATATGTGAAGATGCATTTCAATTTAACATTTTATTGCGCTGTATTCTTTCTATTCTAGTCGTCTTTTCATCAGTGTTCAGGGGCCACTACAAGGTCGATGAGTTCAGTAATAGGCTCGCAGACCTCTGTGTGCCCCTTATTAATAAGGAGCTCGGCTATTTGCCAACACTGCTAAGTGGTCCCTGAAACAGCTAAACATAAGTTGTCCAAACACAGCCATGCAGCCAACCTCTCCAAACAACGTTCTCACAATAATGGATCAGTGTATATAGGATATTATAATGGTGTAAAACTGAGCACATTTCCAAGTTCCCTCCTTGATCCTAAAAAAATCCCAAAATATTTAGCTTGTCACCAACAGCTCTACCAGAAAGCTGTGATTTTTTTCTCAATATAATAAAAAATAACAGAAAAATGAATATGTAATATAATGTACATCGACCTGCCACTACATTATGACCACATGCAAAATCTAAAGAGATCAAAGCTTTATCAAAGCTTATATCTTTACAAAGTTCATAATACTAAATTTTTATCATTTTGATTGACAATGTTAACAAAACTGTGTTTACTAATATGACTGTAGTTTCCCAGCGATATTCAACTTTACTACATTATAGAAAGTGGTGCTTCTAATATTTGTGTTGTCTCATTTACAGTCGCTATATGAGAGACTCCAAATATTGGAAACAGCTTTCTGTATTTATGCAGTGCAGTTCCACCCCACTGAAAACCCCAACCACAATAAACAGCATCAAATTGATACCCCTCTGTTTCAATCAAAACTGAACATTAATATCTTTTCAAGAGCATAATTTTTCCATACAGCTTTTGTATTACATATGATTAGATATTTCTGTGGCTGTTCAGTCAATAATAATAATAATCAGAATCATCAGATTCAGAATCATCTTTATTTTGCCAAGTATGTCCAAAAAACACAAGGAATTTGTCTCCGGTAGTTGGAGCCACTCTAGCATGACAGTCAATTGACAGAGAATACTTTTGAGACATAAAGACAATGAGAAAAACAGTCACTGAGCAATAAAAGGTTGCTAGTAATCTGGTAATGCCGGTACAATTTTATTTATTTATTTATTTTTTTACAACTGTGCAAAAAGATGCAGAGTCCTCTAGCAATTAGAGCAGTTTGAATGACTACTATAGCAATAGTCCGGTGCAATGACCATTGTGCAAAGGGCGCCAAGACTTCAAGGAATGTGACTAGTAGTGCGATAATCTGAGACAATGTCGATTTTGCAAATGTTGCAGATACTCCTCAATCAGTGTGCAAGTGGTGCAGATGCTACTCTGGCATGAGTGGCCAGTATTGGTCAACAACAGATATATAAATAGTGTAGCGTGGCGAGACTAGTACAGTGAGTGCACGAGTAGTATATAATTGGCCCGAGAGAGAATGTGACAACAAACTCAAGAGAAACATTTGGCAGGATGTTGCAATGGAATTGTAAATTAGCTGTTTAAGAAGTTAATGGCAAGAGGGAAGAAGCTGTTGGAATGTCTGCTGGTTTTAGTTTGTATTGGTAGCGCCTACATGAGGGAAGGAGCTTGAATAGCTTGTGACCAGGATGTGGAGGGTCCAAGAGGATTTTGCAGTTCTGGCAGCGTGCAAGTCCTCAAGGGTGGGCAGGGCGGTACCGACAATCTTTTCAGCAGTTTTCATTGTCCATTGCAGTCGGAGTTTGTCCTTTTTTGTACCAGCACCAAACCAGACTGTGATGGAGGAACACAGGACAGATTCGATGACCGCTGTGTTGAACTCCCTCAACAGCTCCTGTGGCAGCCCGTGCTTCCTCAGTAGCCGCAGGAAGTACATCCTCTGCTGGGCCTTTTTGAGGAATGAGTTAATGTTGAACTCCCACTTCAGGTCATGAGAGACTGTAATTCCCAGAAACCTGAAGGTCTCGACGGTTGACACAAGGCAGCTGGACAGCGTGAGGGGCAGCTGCGGAGAAGGATCCCTCCTGAAGTCCACAATCATCGCTACAGATTTGAGCGTGTTCAGCTCCAGGTTGTGTCGGCCGCACCACAGCTCCAGCCACTCCACTTCCTGTCGATTTGCAGACTCGTCACCATCTTTGATGAAGCCGATGACTGTGGTGTCATCTGCAAACTTCAGGAGTTTGACAGCTGGGTGCATTGAGGTGCAGTCGTTTGTGTAGCGAGAGAAGAGCAGCGGAGAGAGGACACAACCTTGGGGCGCCCTGGTGCTGGTGGTGCGTGTGGATGAGGTGGCCTCCCCCAGCCTCACCTGCTGTGTTTTGGCCGTCAGAAAGCTGGCAGATGGCAGGCGAGACGCTGTGCTGCAGAAGTTGGAGGAAAGGAGTTCAGGGATGATGGTGTTGAACGCAGAGCCACGAACAGGATCCTTGCGTTGGTCCCCGCGCTGTCGAGGTGTTCTAGGATGAAGTGCAGTACCATGTTGACTGCATCATTCGCAGACCTGTTTGCTCGGGAGGAAAACTGCAGGGGGTCCAGCAGGGAACCTGTAACGCTCTTGAGGTGGTCCAGCATGAGGCGTTCAAAGGACTTCATGACCACAGATGTCAAGGCGACAGGCCTGTAGTCATTCAGATCCGAGATTGCAGGTTTCTTGGGGACTGGGATGATGGTGGAGCATTTGAAAGAGGATGGTACTTCGCACAGTTCAGAGATCTATTGAAGATCTGTGTGAAGACTGGAGCGAGCTGGTCAGCGCAGACTTTGAGGCAGATGGGGACACAAGGTCTGGGCTTGCCGCTTTGTTGTTTGAAGATGCGTCTCACATCCTGTTCGTGGATGGTCAACGCAGAAGTCAGAGGTGTGATGGTGGTCGGTGGTGCGGCTGGGTGGGTGTGGGGTGTGAAAGTGTCCTTTTCAAATCTGCAGTAGAAGCTGTTTTAAGTCGTCGGTTAGTCTGCTATTGTTCTCAACTTGGTGGGATTGTCGCTTGTAATTGGTTAGCGATTGTAATGCATGCCAGACTGATTTAGAGTCATTAGCACAAAACTGTTTTTCCAACTTTGCTGCATAGTTTCTCTTTGCAATGTTAATTTCTTTAGTCAGGTGGTTTCTTGTGTGATTATACAGGGCCCTGTCCCCGCTACAATATGCTTCCTCCTTAGCTTGGCGAAGTTGCTTAAGTTTGGCAATGAACCACGGCTTATTGTTATTGAATGTGCGATATGACTTTCGCACTTTTGGTACACACACATCTTCACAGAAACTGATATAGGAGGTGACAGTGTCTGTATATTCATCCAGGGTGCTAGCTAAATTTTCAAAGACACTCCAGTCTGTGCCGTCTAAAAAGCTTTGAAGTTCTATCTTTACTTCATTGGTCCACTTTTTCACTGTTTTCACTGTAGGCTTCGCGCAATTATAGTTATTTTCTGTATGTTGGTATTAAGTGAATTAAGCAATGATCAGACGAGCCCAGGGCTGCACGACGTATGGAACGGTAGGCGTTATTTAGCATAGTATAGCAGTGGTCTAAAATGTTATTTTCCCTGGTAGGACAGTCGATGTGCTGCTTGTATTTAGGGAGTTCGTGGTTGAGTTTAGCTTTGTTAAATAATACTAATAATAGTGATTTACTGACACAGTTGTATTTGTTTTAACTTGTTTAATAATCTAAACATGAAGACCATCTAAGCGGCACCCACATCCATTAGATTTTTCTGCATGCGGTCCTTGGCGGAAAATGTTTGCACACCCCTTTCACAGATAATGAAAAAGAAACCACACAAAGGCAAATACTGCAAGTGAGGTTGACATCAGTGCTGTCACTGAAATAATTCTTATTGCATCAGCAATGCAGGCTTAATCAGAGTTTTTACTGCTGATTACATCACTGCAGTTGGAGAGATTACAATGTTGTTTATGCACCCATCATCGCGCTACAAATGAGAGAATTGCAGCGCTTCAAGCTGTGTATCCAATAACGTAGTCTGTTGCTCTTCTCATTCAGCCAACCGCTTATCTGTTTCAACAGCTAACAGCACACTTTACATCAGGTACATAATTGCAGGAGTGGGGCCCATATGTGGACTGATGGGCTCATATTTTTCAGTGGGGTGACAAGCTTGCAAAACAGATTAAGAGCATTAAACATTTCTCTTTTCAGCAAGACGTGGGTCTTTGTAGTGATATAAACTGTTGTTTACCCTGCCAGCATACCATACAAATAGAATGCAATATAAATGAACCAAAGCATAGCACAATAGGACTTCAGGAACTACTCAAGAGTGCATTAGCTGAAAACAGGCATTGTAGTGAACAAAGGATAGAGAAGAGAATATATCTATTGAGATTTTGCACTTTGCAGCAACAGACATTTAAAGACTACACATAGTTTCAGTGCTGCAAAAAAACATTCATGTCTTGTCAAAAAGAGCAGCCACTTAAGAATAATTCGTGTTTTGTTTTTTTCCCTTGACATGCGAATTCATCCAGCCGTGATGGGGGATTATGATGGGACAAAATAATAATACACCAACAAGGACTGCAAATAGAAGAAAATATGTGTATACTATTGTTGCTACACAACATACATCATACAGGTGAGAGGTCACTGATGTTTGATGAGATGACCTTGTTCCCATTTGTTTTTTTTTTCATTCACCACAAACGTTTTTACAGGAAACAAGTTTTCCGCAACCAACTGATCTTGCCATACCTTGCAGACCTTGAACTGTACAGTGCGGACAGTCATGATGGAATAGTAAAGGGCCTTCATCAAATGTTTCCCTTCCTACCTATTGAATTGTCCAAAATATCTTGGGTTTGCTGAATGATGTTAAATGTAGCTCAATTTTCACATGAAGTAGACAAATACTGCATCGTCGTTAGGGTGAATTAGACAACTGTTGAACAAATGTGATGAGAGCAACAAAATACTGTGAATACCAGTATGCGACAGAAGCATAGTCCATTCTTTTGATAATTAATCTGCCACTATATTATACATACAAACCTCTAAAACTATCAAAGAAGGAAAAAGTGAATCATTTAGCAATGGAAAACTGATCAACTGCTAAAAAGTTCAGCTCACTTGTAATGTAGTCTGCCTTTTGTTGGTCGAGTTTTCTGAAAAGACCTTTCAATTCCCCTTTCCCTCTGCTAGCTGGGCAATGAAAGCCCACAGCAGACTAGAGGTAAGGGTTATACATTCCACTGCCTTTCTTCCCACATACTAAAAATCAGGGTCAGTTTCATCGGTACAGGACGTTTTCTCTCTGCCCTGCACTCTCAGTACCAACTTCTTTAAGAGAAAAGTTGGGTTCCAAATTGAAAAACTGTGTGCTACAATGAAAAGTGATACTTTTTTCCTGGTCCCCATTTTTGTTGTGTGAATGAGTTCATATTTAGCGATAAACATCTGGGTCTGAGGCACTGCTGGCTTACAAAAGAGAGCCTTAACATGGGATCAGAGACAGATTTTTATGCCTGGAATATGTCTAATGTATTTAATTAAAATATCAGTCTGAACTGCATTTAAAAGGCCAAACTCAGATTGTCATACATTAATCACTGCTTTGATATCAAACGAAAACAAATTATTTTTACACCGTCAATCCTTTTTAATGTGGCACCAGTTTTCAGGTATGGTTGAGGGATAGTGTTTGATTATGCAGCAATACACAACCTACATGTTTTTCAGACCCATTCATACTTTTTTTAATTTCTTAAAATCAAAAGAGATGTTGGCATGTGCCACTGATTTCTGTAAGTATTCAGCTGACACTGTAGGGTTCTTTTTTTACCTCATTGAGCATTCTGCACTGTGCTCTTGCAGTCATCTTTACAGGATGGCTACTCCTTGGAAAGGACAACAGTGCTGAATTGTCAAATTCTGGTCAAACGAACATCGACTTTTTGAGATACTTTTGCAACCTTTTCCAGCTTCATACAAGTAAAAAATTCTTAATCGCTGGTCTTCTGAGAGTTCTTTTGTGTGAGGCATGGTACACATCAGGCAAAGCTTCTCGACAAAAGCTAATTCTAAACTGGTGTGTGTTTTCTAGTGGCCATCACGGTTTTAAACCAGACGTCTAATCCTTGCTTATTGATTGGACTCCAGGTAGGCTCACACCTGACTCTAATTAGCTTTTGGAGAATCTATAGCCAAGAAGTTAACTTATTTTTTCCTCCCACTGTATACAGCGGAGTACCTTGGCAAATTACTCCACTCCAAAACATTTGGTCAATCACAGTGGAGAGTTTTTGTTTGACATCAAAGTGAGGACGCGAATGAGAAAGAGCTGTCGTTGAAGCGACTGATTACCGGCTTGCACTTGATATAGTTTTCATCAGCAAGAACTTGCATGTGTCCGCATACACACACCCCTGGGACTCAGTGGTTTGGTGTAGGGCCACTCTCTAATTGCTATAAATAACTCTTAAGACCTTGTGAACCTCTTGAAATGTCCCCTCACTTGCACTTCACGTTTCTATAGATGTTTAGAATTTACATAGCCACTCCCACCACAATCCAGTTGTACAGCAGGGTCCACTACCCTTGTCCTGCTCTCTTCCTCGCCTGTCCTGTCCTATCCTACATTATCCACTTCCTTCCTCACAGGGTGTAGAACTACTGCCCCGTACAATACTCGAATCCAATGTGACACTGATTATGGATATAATGATTTGTTTTTATTTTTCTTATAACTAGTGTAGTGACTTTTTTTGTTTATTTTTTTTCTCTGTCATCTCCTTTTTATTTCTGTCACTCCCCAGTGTGGTTCCCATAGGACCGAAATCTATTTGTGGTGGTGGGTATCCGGCGGTTGGCCGGGGGGGTTGGGTGGTGGGGCGGGGGTTAACGTTAAACGAACCCTTACAGAATAACTAAAATAAATTAAACTGTAGAAATAAATACAAAGGAATTACACTTACAGGGCTCTACACTAACCTTTCTATTAATAGCACTGGACCATGCATGATGTCGTCTTACAACCCCAATTCCAATGAAGTTGGGATGTTGTGTTAAACAGAAAAAAAAACAGAATACAATGATTTGCAAATCATGTTCGACCTATATTTAATTGCATACACTACAAAGTCAAGACATTTCATGTTCAAACTGATATACTTCATTGTTTTCAGCAAATAATCATTAACTTGGAATTTTATGGCTGCAACACGTTCCAAAAAAGCTTGGGCATGTGGCAAAAAACACCTGTTTTGAACATCCCACAGGTGAACAGGATAATTGGGAACAGGTGGGTGCCATGATTGTGTATAAAAGGAGCTTCCCTGAATTGCTCAGTCATTCACAAGCAAAGATGGGGCGAGGTTCACCTCTTTGTGAACAAGTGCGTGAGAAAATAGTCGAACAGTTTAAGAAAAATGTTCCTCAACGTACAATTACAAGGAATTTAGGGATTTCATCATCGAGGTCCATAATATCATCAAAAGGTTCAGAGAATCTGGAGTAATCAATGCATGTATGCGGCTCGGCCGAAAACCAACATTGAATGCCCGTGACCCTCGATCCCCCAGGCGGCACTGCACCAAAAACCAACATCAATGTATAAAGGATATCACCACATGGGCTCAGGAACACTTCAGAAAACCATCCATCCATTTTCTGAGCCGCTTCTCCTCACTCGGGTCGCGGGCGTGCTGGAGCCTATCCCAGCTGTCATCGGGCAGGAGGCGGGGTACACCCTGAACTGGTTGCCAGCCAATCGCAGGGCACATACAAACAAACAACCATTCGCACTCACAGTCACACCTACGGGCAATTTTAGAGTCTCCAATTAACGCATGTTTTTGGGATGTGGGAGGAAACCGGAGTGCCCGGAGAAAATCCACGCAGGCACGGGGAGAACATGGAAACTCCACACAGGCGGAGCCGGGGATTGAACCCTCAGAACTGTGAGGCTGACGCTCTAACCAGTCGGCCACCGTGCCGCCCTTCAGAAAACCAATGTCAGTAAATACAGTTTGGCGCTACATCCGTAAGTGCAACTTGAAACTCTACTATGCAAAGCAAAAGCCATTTTTCAACAACAACCAGAAACGCTGCCAGCTTCTCTGGGCCCGAGCTCATCTAAGATGGACTGATGAAAAGTGGAAACGTGTTCTGTGGTCCGACGAGTCCACATTTCAAATGTTTTTTGGAAATTGTGGACGTCGCGTCCTCCGGGCCAAAGAGGAAAAGAACCATCCGGACTGTTATAGACGCAAAGTTCAAAAGCCAGCATTTGTGATGGTATGGGGCTGTGTTAGTGCCAGTGTCACGGGTAACTTACACATCTGTGAAGGCAGCATTAATGCTGAACGGTACATACAGGTTTTGCAGAAACATATGCTGCCATCCAAGCAACGTCTTTTTCATGGACGCCACTGCTTATTTCAGCAAGACAATGCCAAACCACATTCTGCACATGTTAGAACAGCGTGGCTTCGTAGCAAAAGAGTGTGATTACTAGACTGGCCTGCCTGCAGTCCAGACCTGTCTCCCATTGAAAATGTGTGGCGCATTATGAAGCGTAAAATACGACAACGGCGACCCTGGACTGTTGAACAGTGGAAGCTGTACATCAAGCAAGAATGAGAAAGAATTCCACCTACAAAGCTTCAACAATGTTCCCAAACGTTTATTGAATGTTGTTAAAAGAAAAGGTGATGTAACACAGTGGTAAACATGACCCTGTCCCAGCTCTTTGGGAACGTGATGCAGCCATAATATTCTAAGTTAATGATTATTTTCTAAAAACAATAAAGTTCATCAGTTTGAACATTACATATCTTGTCTTTGTAGCGTATTTAATTAAATATAGGTTGAACATGATTTGAAAATCATTGCATTCTGTTTTTATTTATTTTTAACACAATGTCCCAATTTCATTGGAATTGGGGTTGTACTTTTAAGGGACTTTATATAAGAAGAAGAATTGGTTATTAAATAATGTAATGCGCAATAGTGCAATAGTGCAAGTGATAATATTATATTATACCATGATTACAAGCTGTGGTGCGTGACCGAAAGAACAAGATCGCGGATACAAGCGGCCGAAATGAGCTTCCTTCGCAGGGTTTCCGGGCTCTCCCTTAGAGATAGGTTGAGAGAGTTGAACCGCTGCTCCTCCGCATTGAGAGGAGACAGATGAAGTGGCTTGGGCATCTGATTAGGATGCCCTCTGGATGCCTCCCCGATGAGGTGTCCTGTGCACATCCCACCGGAAAGAGGCCTTTAAAGGTCGTGTATTTTGCCAAACCAACCTTTTCTAGTATTAGGTATGAAATATTGTCTCTATGGTGCTTCAGTCAACATGTGAAATATTAATTAAAATGTCCACGCATTTTTCTGCAGAGAGGCCTGAAATCAGGTAATTCGAATTTTTCCATCTTATCCACGTCACGAGCGAACCTCTCTGCTCCCAAGCGATTGCTGCGTAATTAGTCCCAAAACGTAATCATCGAGGGGGGGCTGATGGAAGATTTTTCGCCCCAAAACATAATCGTCGATGGGGGAGGGGGTGCAAATTTTGGGGAGACCAATATTTGTTCAAGGGGACTGAAGATCAGTTTTAGGGGGTCTGGGACTATTAAATGTCACCATAAACATACAACCAAATATTATTGGGGGGGCTTGACAAGTTTTTAGGGGTGCTAAATCCTAGCAACGACACTGCAGTTATGTATATTTATGTTTTATATAAACTGTGACAATGTGTGCACATGCATAATGCATGATGGATTAGCCATACTGTATGTAATGTTATCAATTCAATGTATAGGAGAGAGTGGTGAGATAGTACAGATCTGTCTTTTGGGCTTTTTGGTATCTCTATATTTTTTGGTATATCTTGGTAGTACAGTTACGATAATTGAAGTACCGTCCTTGTACAGTATTTTGCATACATACAGTACATACATACATAAACATATATATACATACATATGTACATGCATATATACATACATACATATGTACATACATACAGTGACGTGAAATTTTTTTGCCCCCCTTCTCAAATTATGTTATTCTTACATAGTTTCCCCACTTAAAGTTGAAGATCATCAAATATATGTAAATATCAGACAAGCCTGATTACCTCCAGACCTGTACAATCAAGAAATCACTTAAACAGAACCTGTATGACAAAATCCAGTCAGACAAAAGATCTAAAGAAGCTGCAACAAAATGACATGATACAAACAAATTCAAGAACAGTCAAGAAATAAAGCTATTGACATCTATCAGTCTGGAAAGGGTTACAAAAGCCATTAGCTTTAGGATTCCAGCGAACCATAGGTAGAGCCATTAACCTCAAATGGAGAAATTATGGAACAGTGATGAACCTTCCCAGGAGTGGCCGGCCTGGAAAGATTACCTCAAGAGAACAGCAATGACTCATCGAGGAGGCCACAAAGGTACTCAGGACAACTTCTAAAGAACTGCAGGCCTCCCTTGCCACAGTTAAGGTTAGTGTTCATGATACAACAATAAGGAAGAGACTGGGCAAAAATGGCATCCATGGCAGAGTTCCAAGGCAAAAACCACTGCTGACCAAAAAAAAATAAAGGCTCATCTTACTTTTGCAAAGAAAAACAAAAAAACATCTGAATTATTCCCAAGAATAATATATGGACTGACGAGACGATTCGTTACATCTGGCACAAATGGAGCACAGCATTTCAGAAAAAGAACATCCTACCAACAGTCAAACATGGTGGTGGTCGTGTGATGTTCTTGGGCTGCTTGCTCCTTTAGGACCTGGACAACTTGCTGTGATTGATGAAACATGAATTCTACTCTTTAATAGAAAAACCTGAAGGACAATGTTCAGCCATCAGTTTGTGACCTCAAGCTAAAGCGCATTTGGGTTCTGCAACAGCATAACGATCCAAAACATACCAGCAAGTCAACTTCTGAATGGCTTAAAAAAACACCATGAAGGTTTTCTGAGTGGCCTAGTCAAAGTGCAGACTTGAATCCGATTGAAATGCAGTGGCATGACCTTAAAAAGGCCGTTCATTCTCGAAAACCCGCAATTTTTGCTGAATTCAAACAATTCTACAAGGAAGAGTGGACCAAAATATCTCTATAGATTTGTGAAAGACTCATTGCCAGTTATAGAAGACGCTTGATTTCAGTTGTTGATGCTGAGGGTGGAGCAACCAGTTCTTAGATTTAGGGAGACGTTGCTGTTTCACACAGGGCCAGATAACTTTTTTTTTTCCTTAATCAATGAAATCACCATTTAAAAACAGCATTTTAGTTAACTTGGGTTATATTTGTCTATCTACATTTGTTTGATGATCTTAAACATTAAAGCGGGGAAACTATCCAGAAATATAAGAATTTGAGAAGGGGGTCAATACTTGTTCACGGCACTGTACATGCATACATTCAAACTGGGCACAATGTGATTGTCATTTTTTTTCTGAATTTGCTGTTTTGTATATTTTATTACTGCTTCCAAATAGTTCAAAAGATGACAAGGGACATGTACAGTAGCAGCTGGAATTGATTTCTTCTACATTATCCATGTCCTCTCCTTCAGTTTGTTCTCATACTTGGAAGTTATAGTCTCGCTGGCACTGAACCACTGTGGCTCCCTCCTGTAATAAATATTGCAGTCTTTTGCCAGCCTTGGCCAGACAGGATATTGCAGTGCTTTTAGCACGAGAAGGGCTTCTGCTTCTTGGCTCTTTGGTGGTGCAGTAGACAAGCGACAAGGCTGTAATTGCTAAGGAAAAATCTGCTATGTGCAAATTAGGGCTGTACGATTATGGCCAAAATAATAATCATGATTATTTTGGTCAATATTGTTATCACAATTATTAATCACGATTATTCCTCATCCATCCATCCATTTTCTGTACCGCTTATCCTCACTAGGGTAGGGGGCGTGCTGGAGCCTATCCCAGCTATCTTCGGGCGAGAGGCGGGGTACACCCTGAACTGGTCGCCAGTCAATCGCAGGCCTCATATAGCCAAACAACCATTCACACCTACGGGCAATTTAGAGTCTTCAATCAACCTAGCGTGCATGTTTTTGGGATGTGGGAGGAAACCGGAGTACCTGGAGAAAACCCACGCAGGCACGGGGAGAACATGCAAACTCCACACAGGCTGGGCCGGGATTTGAACCCCGGTCCTAAGAACTGTGAGGCAGATGCGCTAACCAGTCACGGTCACCTACGATCAGGCTCATTTGATAGTTGCATCCAAAACCATGATCACGATTAAAATTCGATTGTGCCAATTAATGGAACATTCCTTTGAGAGAATAGTCTTGTTCAGGTGGAGATAACATTTGGCAATCCTTGTTGGCTGCTGACTCAGGCCTATTTTTAGAAAGCAAAGCTTGTTGAAACATCCTAAAGCTGACATACACGGACGGTGCAGTGTAGCACCATAGAGACAATATTACATACCAAATACTAGAAAAGGTTGGTTTGGCAAAATACAAGACCTTTAAAGGCCTCTTTCCGGTGGGATGTGCACAGGACACCTCACCGGGGAGGCGTCCAGGGGGGCATCCTAATCAGATGCCCGAGCGACTTCATCTGGCTCCTCTCATTGTGGAGGAGCAGCGGTTCAACTCTCTCAACCTATCTCTAAGGGAGAGGGAAACAAGTGTTTATTTCTCCCCCCCAAATATAAAGTCCCTTAAAAGTAGTAAAAGAATTGGAGAAACTGTTAGTTAAACTTTTGGGGTGCTTCTCATATCCATATTTAATAATACTCACAAATCAAGATGATAAGGACTCCGTCTTTTAAGATCATATCACAAAAAAATGTAATACTGTAAATTGAACTTGTATAATTTCAAACAAACAAGAACTTCTCTGATTGAGGGTGCTGCCTTGACCTTCCTGCATTCAGTGATTCGCTCACACATTGACTACTCTATTACTTGCTGGTCATTTACTGGAGCAACCGATCTTAAACCTGTGGACTCCCTGTACAAGAAAGCCTGAAAAAACTTGGACAAAAAAACTTTTTGATATGATCATTTTCAAATGCTTGTTCCATCATCCTTTCCAAGTATAACCTGCTCAGCTTTTAAAACTTTAAAATATTCAAAATTGCTTGCACGATATACGGTGTATATAGTTTTACACCGACTAGCACCGCTACTGAATGACGTCATCAAACAGAAAATAACTAATGTTTCTAAAACGTGAAATACCACAGCCACCTCTAGAGGTGACTTTGAACTACCTTCTAGACAGACCGTATTTAGGCAAAATGTATTGTCGTATGAAGGTAGTAAGCTCTGGAACCTTTGGAAGACTCTTTTTCTCAGTCAGAGAATCTCGCAGCTTCATAACGTTAAGAAAGAAAGCATGGATTCGGACCAACCAGATCTGTGACTATGTGACTCAGTTATACTTGATGCAACAGCGCAGTGTGCAATAGGGACGTGTTATTTCTTTAGCACTTACTATCTATGTAATAGATGCCGTATATACAAGAGTAACCATTTCAAATTGTTTTCTGGTCCAACATCCATATCTCCTCCGAAACAAATATATCACATATTAATAGTCCTTCCCAGCACTCTCTTTCCCACCAGGGTAGTAGAAAGGCTTACAGCTGTGGATCCACTGCTCTCGTCTCCCTCCCCTCCAGTTATTCAACAACAGCTAGTTGTACCCATACCCAATGCTGCAATAGCACCATGTCGCACTGTGTGCCCTAAACAAATTTCCCAAGAGGAACAATTTGCTTTATTTTATCGCATCATAGTACTTTACATAAAGGCAACACCACTTTACAGGTAACACTTCTCTCTTGCACACACTGCTCTCATGTCGCCTACCACTGAATGAATCAATCAATCAATCAATCAGTCAATGTTCTATGTAATTGTATTGTAAATGTATTGACTTCTCTTAGCCTATTTTTGCTGTGTTTATATTTGTAATGTTACATCTACAACAGATATGGAAATTAGCCTATGGCTATAATCTGGCATATTTACATGCAAAGGTTCATTAATATGAACTGTCATAAATACATATATCCATCCATCCATCCATCCATCCATTTTCTGAGCCGCTTCTCCTCACTAGGGTCGCAGGCGTGCTGGAGCCTATCCCAGCTATCATCAGGCAGGAGGCGGGGTACACCCTGAACTGGTTGTCAGCCAATCGCAGGGCACATACAAACAAACAACCATTCGCACTCACATTCACACCTACGGGCAATTTAGCGTCTCCAATTCATGCATGTTTTTGGGATATGGGAGGAAACCGGAGTGCCCGGAGAAAACCCACACAGGCACGGGGAGAACATGCAAACTCCACACAGGCGGGACCGGGGATTGAACCCCGCTCCTCAGAACTGTGAGGCTGAGGCTCTAACCAGTCACCCACCGTGCCGCATAAATACATATATTTTGAAATAAATAAATATTCCCCTGTTGAGCTTTTTCACAAAAGGGATAAAGATCACTCTCATCATTATACATATACCAGACATTGTCTTAAATTTGTTGTAGACAGGACAACGGGGTGATGATGGAAAAATGTTCTTTGCAGTACACACTGGGGGCTCTTCAACTCACTGTAAGATCTTCTGTTTCAATTTCCATCAAAATGTGTAACCCTTACCACATGTACCCTTGTGTCTCACAAACCACTGAAGGCTTCTCTCTATTCCACCCACAGCTAATTCAATGTAGTCCTCATCTGTGCAGTGAAGCTTCTGTCATAGCAACATACCACCATGCACCATTAAAAATAAAGGAACACATATCTTGTTGCGCTTTCAAATGTCACTTTACACTGGTTCCATGCTAATTTCTATCATTAGGGCATTTTGATGGCTTGAAGCTCAGGGAGAGTACCATTCAAAACCAAGAGCCAGCAAACAGAGCAGAGGAAATGATGGATAAATGGTCATTTCCAGAATCACTCACTGGGGTACAGAAGCCACTTCCTGTGAGCCACTGGGAAAGGCATCAATGGTGAAAGCGATGTTATTGCTGCATAGGTTATCATCTAAATCCACTTCAGGACCTTTCAGATAAGAGTAACTTCATCTACAAACACATTTCTTTGCAAAAAAAATAATAATAATAAAAAAATAAAAATAAAAAAGTCTGATTAAGAGACATAAAGTGTCCACTGATCCATCTCAGATCAAACCTTGTGTTTATCAAGTTTATCAAGACAGGAATGTCCCTCACACCACAAATTATGTTCGCTCTGGTTAGCTCTCTTCACAGGCCAAAATGAATCTCACAGCTGTCATCTAGTATACACATTATACACACACCATACACATTAGGAAGTAAGATTTTTGCAGCAACCTCATGGACTCTTATGCCTAGACAGTTGTACGCCCATCCATATCTCCCTAGCTGGTTTAAATTATATCATCAGTACATCAAACCACATTTTCTCATGTGATAGCTTTATTTTAACTGAATTGAACCCAACCATCGAATTCCCTCTCTTCATTTCCACAAGCCATTGCAAAATCATCTCCTATTCACACTGAATCGCATAACAGCCCAGCTAATGCATCTTTGCTAAAGGAGATGAAAGCCTTCAGGATGTAGGCAGTCAAGGATAAAATTTAATGTGGTGGTTTTATAAAATAGCGTACACTGAGGAAACCATCTCTGACAGCACATCAAACCGATATAAACCTGAGCCCCAAGTTGATTGGGTCTCACTGTAACATTAACTAAACATCTCTTATTTATGTTTTTTCTGTTATTGTGTTTATTTTTTTTAACTGCAATGCCTGCATTACCTTAAGTTACATTTTTAAATGGGAGCAGTAATAGGACTGTTTTTTTTTTTTTCGTTACACCCTGAGACCTGTTTTTCATAAGTTTCCATTTTCCGCCTACAAAAACGTCAAATAATTGAGCGGCCCAAAGAACACATTTGTTGTAGGTTTTTAGCAACAACAAAATCACCCCTTAAACTTGTTGAACCAACCACTCTGATGCTATTTTAGTGTTTGCACAGCTGCACGGTGGCAGTAAACTGTCAGTCCCAATGCTTATCATGTGAAACAAGATTGAAACTGAACCAGATAAGATTTTGACAACACACAATGTTGGTGCATTTCTTACTGCCATGTCAGTGAGTCACGTATTACTCAATTTCAACACAATTTCAAACAAATACTGTAAGCAAGTGTATGTTTGAGGGTTAACTTAACACACGTCTACAATGTGTTAACCATGACAACCCAGTAAGTTAGTAGGTTAAAATTACATCAACTTCCAACTACTGCCAATACCAATGCTATGGTGTTTAACAACAGTGAACCCATTTGCTCTCGGTTGTCGACATTTTTGTGCTGTGAACAGCTGCAGTATCCTTTTCGATTCCTACTTGTCTGATGCAATTAAGAAAACAATGTTCCTCATAATGGGGTCTGCTATGTGAGAGGCAAACATTAAAACCATTGTACTGCATGAGCTATTGAGAAACGTATACTGTAGAAAAGAACTCTCCACTTGCTCCTCTGCCAGAACCACAAACCCACAGTCACCACAGTTTCCAGTCAACAGTTGTCAATTCAATATACAGCTCTGCGGCCTCATCGAGAAAGGCTGCAAAAACACAATAGGGGCCTGAACTTTGTATACACCACTTTCTACACTAACATTGTGATTCATTAAAAAAAAAAATCGACTTTGTGGGACAATGTGTAGCAGTAAACAAACTCTGGAACTGTCCTACACACATTTTAGAAATCGTGTAAGATGGCAAAAGGAGAAAATAAACGAGCATGCTTGCGTAGAGAAATATGATACCTTCAGGCCAATGACGGCGATCGGTCTGATAAAATAATGTTGCCTTTTTGTGTCCCTTTTTCATTGTCCGCTGTAAAGTTATCTTAATGAATAAAAAATGTAAATCTGTCTTAATTTTCATCTTCTGCTTCAAATGTTTGTTCTGCACATTGTTAATTTAAACCTGTCATAGTCGTGCCGCATGAGCAGAAAGGTGTGGAGTCTGACCACACTGTACTGTATGCAGACACGTCCCGCTCGGCTGGCCAATCCCGTGTTGTGTGGGCGAGAATTCCCTTTTTTCATAGCTGTATCGATCAAACCACCAGCATGCCGATCGCCACCAGCATTTTTCAGGTAAGTTATGATTTCAATTAAATTGGCTTAAAATGACAATGTTGACACAGGTAAAAATGAAGTTGTGTGTTGCTTTAGGAACAAACCGAGTGTACCAGGAAGAGTCTGCATATCCCACCTGCCAGCTTAATTAAAGATAATTCGACCAGCTGGTTGTGTTGTTCACTGACTTGTAGTACAGAATATAAATCGGTGTGTTTCTGGTTTACGAGCCAGCAATGTTTTGTGATAACGCTGGCATTATCCAAATGGTTTGCCCTGAATTTGTTTTGTTTTAACCTGACTTGCTTTAACTTACACGATGATGTGAGATATTGAAGTGACATGCTCACTAGTTTTTTCCCCTTCTCCAGGCTGTCAGAGGAGGATTTTGCTGATTTTACTCTTATTAATGTTCATTAATTGTTATTCATTGTATTTTCTTGTTTTTGCTGGATATCTGTATAAATAAAGTGTCTTAACCTGGGTTCTGTGTCTTCATTACAAACACAAAAAGTTGTTATTTTTAAAAGTGAAATAACCTGTATTGTTGTTCTTTGGGGTGATACAGTAGTTGGATTTCCAGCGCACCTTTAGCAAGTGAATGCAGCAATGAGTTGATCAGCGGAGTGAATGGAGCAGAACGACGCTGGCTGGCACTTTAGCTTTAATCATTCAAACGCCATGTGGTGATAATTATCGATTAAATGCTGACATCTCAATGACATATTGTCAATACGGAAACGTTCTCCCTGCAACATCAGGGTGATAAAACGTTTGATGACGAGGCGACGTCAGTGAAATTTGCTGACTGGGTAGCTTACCACCAGTAGGGTGTGACTGTGGAGTGAATAAATAATGTGTGCAATTGTAAAGCATCTGTAATGCATAATTATGATTATTATAATTATTCATTCATTCATCTTCCGTACCGTTTATCCTCATTGGGGTCGCGGGGATCCTGGAGCCTATCCCAGCTAACTGCGGGCGAGAGGCGGGGTACACCCTGAACTGGTCGCCAGCCAATCGCAGGGCACATACGCAAACAACCATTGGCACTCACATTCCCAGCTACAGGCAATTTAGAGTCTTCAATTAACCTACCACGCATGTTTTTGGGATGTGGGAGGAGTACCTGGAGGAAACCCGCACAGGAAGAACATGCAAACTTCACACTGGCGAGGCCGGATTTGAACCCGGGTCCTCAGAATTGTGAGGCAGACGTGCTAACCAGTCTTCCACCGTTCCACATTATTATTATTATTATCAGTAGTAGTAGTAGTAGTATTTAAAAAAATCAGCCATATAGTGGGGCGTATGATGTGGTTCTGTTGGCTTCATCAAGTCGTGATCTCCAACTCTCACTGGAGCAGTTCGCAGCCGAGTGTGAAGCGGCTGGGATGAGAATCAGCACCTCCAAATCTGAGACCATGGTCCTCAGTCGGAAAAGGGTGGCGTGCCCTCTCCAGGTCAGGGATGAGATCCTGCCCCAAGTGGATGAGTTCAAGTATCTTGGGGTCTTGTTCATGAGTGAGGGAAGAATGGAACGGGAGATCGACAGGCGGATCGGTGCAGCGTCTGCAGTGATGCGGACTTTGTATCGATCCGTTGTGGTAAAGAAGGAGCTAAGCCGAAAGGCGAAGCTCTCTATTTACCGGTCGATCGATATTCCTACCTTCACCTATGGTCACGAGTCGTGACCGAAAGAACAAGATCCCGGATACAATTGGCCGAAATGAGTTTCCTCTGCAGGGTGTCCGGGCTCTCCCTTAGAGAGAGGGTGAGAAGCTCGGTCATCCAGGAGGGGCTCAGAGTAGAGCCGCTACTCCTCCGCATTGAGAGGAGCCAGATGAGGTGGTTCGGGCATCTGTTTAGGATGCCTCCTGGACGCTTCCCTGGTGAGGTGTTCCAGACACGTCCCACCAGGAAGAGACCCCGGGGACGACCCAGGACACGCTGGAGAGACTACGTCTCTCGGCTTGCCTGGGAATGCCTCGGGATCCCCTCTGTCATCTGATCTGGCATACAGTAAATACAATAGTGTCGTCTGCCTGTCCAGAGATCAGGTTCCCTCAGAACTTTGAGTTGAGTTGATTGCAAACACAGGTTATGTGTAAAAAAAGAAGGAGCCATGCTGTGAATAATGAAGATTGGGGATTACGCGTCACATGATGATACGATGGCCTGACTTAACTATGTATTTATTGTGCGAGAGGAACTAGGAGGAACACACCCCTAGATGCCAAAACTTTAAATGTAAGAGTTATTCACTCAGAGGGCTTATGTTGGCACAGTAGTTCCAAAATACAGCTATGCACTTTTTGTAACAATGTGCCCCTTTATGCAGAGTGGAGACCCAACAGTGACTGTTAAGTCGCTCTCCTTTCCAGTACAAAATCTCTTGTCAGTGGTAGTCTGCTTTGTTGGTCACACACGTGGGAAGCAATGTACGCATGTATGTGCTTGTCACTCGCTTTTTTTGTGACATGGACTGTCCAGCGAGCACTGCACTTTTGAGTTCCTCCTATATTTTCTTTGCCAGCATTTTGTTATTTAATAATCTATAATTGTTATTATTACAATTTAAATTTAATCACTTCAGAATTGATTGAGAATTGTTTGTCTGCATTGCATATTGTATTGAATTGATTATTTCCCCCACCCCACGTAGATGCACACTCAGTGAGGCTGCATTTTGTTGATAAAAAGGTCACCTCAGCAGGTAGATGATGAGCTGGACTAACTGAGCCTCTGGCTCTGATGAGGGAAAACAACTTCATTCAAAAGAGAGCATACATTGTATACATATCCCTAAATCAGCACTCTGGAAGAGGATTAGGAAGCTCTTAGGAATTTCTACAACTTGCATTGCTGAGCAGATCTATAGCAATGAAAAAAATTAATAAAATAAGAGAAAAAAATAAAACAGTGGTTCAATAGTAGCCTATAGTATATTATAGTATAGTATAATTCATATTCAAAGCCTGCCTCTAAGTGTTCAGGAAATGAGAAATTTTGACAAAGCCAGACAAGCAAGCAAGCAACACAGCTAAGAGGGAAATAAACAATTCATGAAATTGCTTTTGGAAATAACTTCATGCTTTTCTAGGTTTGCAGTTGGATGTTTCGAAACAAGGACTAGTCTGCACTTCACTCAGTTCTCGATTACACCTTTCCAAAAGAGGCTTCATCAGAGTGCATCATATTGAGTGCAGCAGCGGTGCATTGCACGTGGCACATCCAGGAATGGATCCATTGTGGACTGTTGAGTCTATTCTCACTCCAGCTCACGAATAGGAAATGTTCTGGGAAGTGGCTGTTCTAGGTGGGGCATCAGGGGCCATCACCTGTAACTCTGAATCTCGACCTCCCTGTTGCCCCCCTCTCCAGATAAAGATAATACAGTATCGTCTTGATCAAAATTGTGATATAGCGCCGACACAAAAACGTAAAACTAATGTGCATTGCTCAACATTCTAGTCGGATCTTCCATATTTCATATCAAGATTTCAACAGACGGCAAGATGTTGTTTTTAGATATAAGTTTTTATCAATGGCTCAAGGCAACAACATCGGCATAACACATCCTTTAGTCGATAAAATACGTCCTTCAAAATAAAAGCATGCCAGTAAAATAGCACCACAGCATCCTTCAGTGTGTTACAACAATGAAAACGCCAGTCAAGTTTTGTGAATGCCACCAAACTGGAGGCATTCACTAGAAAGAATTACCACAAACTAAATTGTACTGTTACAAGGTGAGACTTCTGGTCAAGAAACATTATTGGCTAACTTTATGAATTATAATAGCACCCTGCCAGACCAGGCGTTAATGTCAGTTTAAATTGATTCCATGCTTCTAGCTAACGTTAGTTCATGTACAACAACACAAAACCAAGCAATACAGCAGCAGGAACCTATTGTAACAAAAGTTATGTAAACAACATTTTGTGTATTCCTCTCCATTGCCTTTTTTGTGGAGTTCAAAATGAAGACACACACATAAACTGTTGTCTAAATTGTTTCACTATATCTATTTATTCATGCTATTTATTTTTTGCATTGGTTAAATGTATTTTTATTGTACTTAGTATATTATTTTATTGTATTATAAACCCTGACCTGGGAATAAGACATCAAATTATCAAATTAGGTAGACATTTTATATGCATCACATTTTCCCTATTATGTTGTATTTATCGTAGGGCCGCACAATATATTGTTTGCTCATTGTAAATGCGATGTGCTCATTCGCAATAGTCACATCGCAAGGTTCTTGCGATGCAGGGGGAAAAAGAACCCGGGTACACAACATGCAGTGCGCGCATCATTCCAACAACCACAGTCGTACTGGGAATAATTTATGTTAAGACTTTTGAATTAATGGACAAATATATATTGTATAGTTGATGGACAATAATTGAATACACATATATTGAGATAAAATGGGAACGAGTGGTTTCTTTGTTGTTAAAGACACACACAGTAAGCAGACAAAACTTGATGATCCAGTGCTTGTTCTCTGTCTCGGTCTCACAACTCTGCTTGTCTCTCACTCTCAGCGTCCTCACTCTCAGGATCTTTTTTTGTCTTTCTTTCCCGCTCTGTGTCCTCACTCTAAAAAATAGTAATAATCTTCCAAGTCCTCTGGCTCTCTCTCTGGCGCTCTCAACTTTCTTCTCTTCATCTCTCTGACTCTGTCCCAATGGCTTCCTCATTGTTATTTGTCTTTATAGTGCAGAAATAGGACGTAATGTCCTTTTTTCTCTTCATTTTGAACATTTGACAAAAAGCGATTGCAAGGAATACGTAACATTTCAGTAACCCAGTCTATAAATAACTTGTATTACTGTAATAGGTTACTGTTGCAGGCTTGCTTGGTTTTGTGTTGTGGTTAAGTTTATATAATGATAATAATAAAAATTTATTTTATTTGAATTACACTATATACAAGTATCTCAAAGTGCTACAGAGAACAAAAAAATAGATCATTAAAATTGGTAGCATTTTCTAAATGATCACAACCAATGAACAATTAAAGGAGAAAATACTAATAGCCATCCATTTTCTGTACCGCTTCACCTCACTAGGGTTGCAGGTGTGCTGGAGCCTAACCCTGCTATCTTCGGGCGAGCGGCGGGGTACACCCTGAACTGGTCGCCAGCCAATCGCAGGGCTCATATAAACAAACAACCATTCGCACTCACATTCACATCTATGGGCAATTAAGAGTCTTTATTGAACCCACCACGCATGTTTTTGGCATGTGGGAGGAAACCGGAGTAAAATACGAACATATTTAACAAAAAAGCTTTTTAAAAAGATACATTTTTAGGTCACATTTAAAAGCATTTACAGTCTGTGGGGCCCTCAGGTGGGCAGGGAGGGCGTTCCAAAGCCTCTGAGCTGCAGAGGAGAAAATTCTGATCACCCATGGTGCAGATCTTAGTTCTGGGGGCTCAGAGGATATTCGTGGCTACAGAACGAAGGGTGCATGAGGGAGTCTGGGGGGGTGATGATTTCCTTCAGATATTGGGCGGCGTGTCCCTGGACGCATTGCTGAGTGAGGAGGGAGACCTCCATTCTGAGTGGTATAAAAAGCCAGTGAAGGGATTTCGGGATAGGTGTGATGTGGTCATTTTTGCGCACCCTCATCAGGATCCCGGTGGCGCTGTTCTGAATCTGCAGTTTGTGGAAGTCTTGCCAGGGATCCCAATGCAATGCAGTAGTTCAGACTGGAGGAGACAAAGGTGTTGAGACAAAGATGTCCTACAGAGGTGTTTGATGTGGGTGTTAAAGGTGAGTTGAGGGCCCATTTTAACACCCAGAGATGAGGAAAGGGGGATATTTTGTCCAGAGAAGGGGATACCGGTGATGGTGGAAGAACGCAATTGATGAGTTGTGCCAATTTGGATGGCTTCTGTCTTCGAGCTGTTCAGTTGAAGGAGGTTGAGCTTCATCAATGCGTCTATCTCCACCAGGTAGATGGTCAGTGTGGATGTTGGCAGGGTTACAGAAGAAGTGGGCGCTGTCCTGAGATATAGTCTCATCAGCATAAGAGTGGTAAATTATCCCATGTTTCCCGATGAGATAGTCCAGGGGGGAACATGTCGAGGGTGAAGAGGGTAGGGCCCAGCACCATCCAGCAGCACTTCTGGTGGCCCAGCCTGATCAAAGAAACCCGTGAATTCATCCAGGCCTGCTCCGTCTGCGCCCGATGGAAGTTGTCACACCTGCCCTCAGCTGGTCTATTGCGCCCTTTGCCGATTCCAAGCCACCCTTGGTCTCACATCGCCGTGGACTTCATTACCGGTCTGTCCCCCTCAGAAGGTAACTCAGTCATTCTCACTATCATCGATCGCTTCCCCAAATGTGTCCATTATGTGCCCCTCCCCAAACTCCCGTCCGCCCTAGAAACTGTGAACCTCCTTGTCTTGCATGTGTTTAAACTCCATGGTATACCCATCGACATAGTCTCCGATCGAGGTCCCCAGTTTTTTTCTCAGGTCTGGAAGCAATTCTGCAAGGTGGTGGGCACAGAAGCCAGCTTATCCTCGGGGTCAATCAATCCCTGGAATCCGCTCGCCGCTGTGTGGCCACACGAAACCCCTCCTCATGGAGTACATTCCTCCCGTGAATCGAAAACGCTCACAACTCCCTCACCAGCTACGCTACCGGTATGTCCCCGTTCATGGCTTGCTATGGTTTCCAAACCCCACTATTCAAAGTACAGCAGCAGGCGGTGGCAGTTGCAACCGTACAGGATCATCTCCAGAGAGTCCAGGCAGTGTGGGAGGACATCCAGGGGGCGTTGACCCGGTCCACTACACGTAACAAGCAGCTTGTGGACCGTCATTGCTCCCCTATGCCAGAATAAAAGGTGGGTCAATCCATCTGGCTTTCCTCCCACGGCCTCCCACTTCAAACCGAGTCCCGTAAGCTCCAGAAAGGAAAGTAAAAACGGCTACCGGAAATTGCCCAAAAATGCAGAGGAAACTCCACCCTGTGGTGTCCTAGCCAATACCAGCCGTAGCGACGCCCCCGACATGGAGGAGAACTGCAGTACATTTTCAAAACTGCGCGTGTGGGTTGTGCTCGAGTATAAAGGCAAACGGCGTGCAGGATAGCCGCGGTGACATCAGCGCGGTCACTGCCCACGCTAGTATAAATAAGCCTTTATGCAACAGATATCATAGTCTTGACAACGTAAAGGCTCTGAAGGCCAGAATAAAGAACAGAGTGGGCCATTCGTGGCTTTGCCCACCGCTGAATTAGACAGATCCCAGTCTGAGAAACAGCATGTCTGTCGTAATTTATGAAAACAGAATATGAGTTCAGATGAATAATTTCACTCGCAGTCCTGTGGAATTTGTCCACTGTCCAGGGACGACCACCATTACAGTGTATCGCAAAAATCCCATTAGCAAAAACGGTCTCTGCTGTGTCTGAGATTAGCGCTATGGCTGGAGAATGTTGTTAAGATACATGATTGAGTTTGATGAAAATTTATATTTGTTTGATCAGAAATGAATGGGAATGCCTGCATTTAATTGCACCGTAATACTGGTGGGATTGCAGAGAAACAGAAAAGCCATGTTTGCTGAGAGATCAGGATTTAGCATACAAAACCTGCTAGCCCGGAGATTAGGTTCAGAGAGTCGGTTACCATGGTGACTGACTCAGCATTTCTCTAACCTGTCTCTTACATTTCATAACTTATTCCGGGTTTTCACATAACCTACTTTCTGGAACACCCCCAGGACTATTTGTGTATCTGAGAATGGCTTCTTGTGCTGATCCAAAATCCATGCCACTCTAACCTTGTTGGTTTTCAGTATGTTTTTAACCAAAACATACTGAAGGAATAACAGCGTTTTTACACTCCACTTGGTTTTGGTGGTGCATACCTTGTGCGCAGCGCCCATCTTATGCATGGCGCCCGTGCTACGCCGTTGTGCCACGGCAGCATAACCACAATCAATGGGTCGGTTGACGGCGCTCTGAGCTGAGGTTAATGCAGTGTGAAAAGGCCTTAACAGTTTGGGGGCCACAAATAGGCAGCCTGGGGCCGCCTATGAAGAGGCCTCTGGCATAGAAGAAGCGTAGAGGAGGAGCATCAATAAGACAGTGACTTGCATGATACTGAATTTTCTCTCTGGGGAAGACTGTGTCATCACACCCCAAACACTGCATGGATGATTACAGTAATTAAATGGAAGCACTTTGTCATGGGTCACTGAACACATCACGGCCACGTGTGGACACAAGGCACTACCAATGGTGAAAACATTTAAAAGCCCTTAAATTGTCTATGTGCTGTGGTTGTAGCCTTGGAAATAAGCATTTATTTTCACGTTTGTTGGATTTATTTTTTATTTTTTGTAAAATGAGATTAATTTGCATAAGCATTTTATTACTGAATGTAAAGACTACAAGAGACGGATAAGTACATGTTTTATAATACTTAATTTTGTCAAGTAGAGAATAGTTTAACAACCACCTCAATAGAATCAGAATCAGAATCATCTTTATTTGCCAAGTATGTCCAAAAACACACAAGGAATTTGTCTCCGGTAGTTGGAGCCGCTCTAGTACGACAACAGACAGTCAATTTACAGAACACTTTGGAGACAGAAAGACATTGACAAAAAAAACAGTCACTGAGCAGTAACGGGTTGCTAGTTATCTGGTAATGCCGGTACATTATTTTTTTTTTTTTGACAATTGTGCAAAGAGATGCAGAGTCCTCTAGCACTTAGAGCAGTTCGAATGACTAATATTGCAATAGTCCGGTGCAATGACCATTGTGCAAAGGGCGCTGAGACTTCAAGGAGTGTATGCGGTTTAAAGTGACGAGTAGTGCGATAGTCTGGGACAATGTTGGTTGTGCAAATGTTATAGATGCTCCTCAATCAGTGTGCAAATGGAGCAGATGCTCCTCTGGCATGAGTGGCCAGTATATGCAAATAATGCAGCATGGATTGACAACTACAGTGAGTGCACGAGTAATACATAATTGGCCCCACAGAAATGTGACAACGAACTCAAGACAAAAAATTGCCAGCATGTTGTAATGGAATTGTAGGTTAGGTGTTTAAGAAGTTGATCGCAAGAGGGAAGAAGCTGTTGGAATGTCTACTAGTTCTAGTTTGCATTGATCGGTAGCGCCTACCTGATGGAAGGAGCTGGAAGAGCTGGTGACCGGGGTGCGGAGGGTCAGAGAGGATTTTGCACGCCCTTGTCTTAGTTCTGGCAGCGTGCAAGTCCTCAATGGTGGGTAGGGTACCGACAATCCTTTCAGCAGTTTTGATTGTCCTTTTTTGTAGCAGCACCAAACCAGACTGTGATGGAAGAACACAGGACTGATTCGATGACTGCTGTGTAGAACTGCCTCAACAGCTCCTGTGGCAGGCCGTGCTTCCTAAGAAGCCGCAGGAAGTACATCCTCTGCTGGGCCTTTTTGAGCACGGAGTTGATGTTGGTCGCCCACTTCAGGTCCTGAGAGACTGTAATTCCCAGGAACTTGAAGGTCTCGACGGTTGACACAAGGCGGCTGGACAACGTGAGGGGCAGCTGTGGCGAAGGATGCCTCCTGAAGTCCACGATCATCTCTACAGTCTTGAGCGTGTTCAGCTCCAGGTTGTGTCGGCCGCACCACAGCTCCAGCCGCTCCGCTTCCTGTCGATATGCAGACTCGTCACAGTCCTTGATGACGCCGATGACAGTGGTGTCATCTGCAAACTTCAGGAGTTTGACAGTCGGGTGCGCTGAGGTGCAGTCGTTCGTGTAGACAGGATATGCAACCATCATCCCAAAACAATTATTTAAATGACAAACTACTAGGCAGATATGGAGGAGGTTAAATAAGACAAGGCTTCTCTTTTGTATGGAGCAGGGAAACCATTTTCATGGAAGCAGTGCTACAGCCTATCTTACTTAAAGCTGGAGCAGTGCTTTAGTGATGTTTCCTGGGTTGACCAAAAGACATTGAACCCTGGGAGCAAATCAACCCATGTGTCCTCAAACAAAAGCCAGTTGTGGAAGCTGTAAACACTTACAGATATCGTAGACCGCAGTGGTGCCCAACCACCGGTCCGCAGACTTGTACCGGGCCATGAGGCATTTGTTACCGGGCCACAGAGAAAGAATGACCAATTTATATAATTTCTGTTGTATTGCAATTCGCGTGTCATTGTGTTTTATTTTGAAAATTGACTGGATCTTCTCCGCCGCAACAGCTGTGCATCTCAATTAACACATCGAGACTGCAAAGAACGTTTCCGTTTCCGGTCCCAGCCGGCTCGAACGCTTCTGTTTCTGGTCCGAGCGGGCTGGCTAACGGGGGCAGAGCTCAAAGAACGAAATCATTTCATAAACTAATTCAGCTCATTACGTTAACTGAAAAGATTTGTTCTTTTTCAACGAATCGTTCACGAACGAAACAACACTATATCAGGATTCCTACTTAAAATACGGGTTTATCGCAACAGTTAACTCTCACACACCAAGTCCCCTCTGATACAGATACAGTCGAAGGTTTCTGGTCGACACAGGCAGAACTACTTTTACGGAGTTAAAAGTCTACTCTCTTTGAGGAGCTACGGAACTGCAGTCTGGTCTGGCTGGCTACAACAACTCCGACCCCCCAGTGAACGCGCCACGAACGGCGAAGGAGGAAGCAGAAGAGTGTGTGTGTGTGTGTGTGTGTGTGTGTGTGTGTGTGAGAGAGAGAGAGAGAGAGAGAGAGAGAGAGAGAGAGAGAGAACACCACTATAGCCGGTCTGTGAGAAAAATGCCGTCTCCTAACCGGTCCGCGGTGCAAAGAAGGTTGGGGAACACTGGTCTACCGAACATAGATTTAGATTTTGTTTGCTACCAAACTGGAAATCAATATACTGTCCTGTGGTAAACTCAAGTTCACAACAGTCTTTTCTTTAGAGCCTTAATCTTGAATAACAGCCGCTATATAACATTTAATTGACTTGTCAAAACAGCAGGAAACATAATATTACTCCAAATTTAGGGCTCTTAAAATGAGTTGGGATTATACAGAAATCCCACAATTGACTTTTTTGCTACACAACATGGGGTTCTGGACAATAAAGCACAGTGTATTCCATGAAAACAGAAAACGCAACTGCTGTCCCCTCGGTCCTAAATTGTCAGGCCTGGAAAACAAAGCAATGCTTGCAGAGGGGAACTCTGTAAAACTGATTATTGCCTTCTCTTTCAAGTGCTGTCGCTGCTTTGTGACTTGTACATGACTTGGCAGGAAAAGGACAGCTGGCCCCCCATTCTGGGTACTATTCACATGATTGGTGTCCCACAAAGGAGGCAGGCTGAAGAGCTGCAGGCTGGCTAGACTATTCACACACAAGCACTGCAGGTTACAGCGCAATTGGATAATCTTAGCACAACTGTGTTCTAAGAATGAACAAGTAAAACGTCTGCAGTAATGTTAAGCCCAATACAGAGTAACCACCTCCTCAATTCAATGAATTTCTAGAGGAAATTTATAAAGCCAATGAATGGTTGCAGCGTTCAGGTGTTAGAGGAAGTGATATCGACCTCTCAACATTCTAAAAATGAAATGAAGTTATATACTTCCTCTTACTGGAAATGCTTGGAAGAAAGAAAAAAAAACGACCCTTGAAGCTTTTGTGACTCGGCTCTATTGGCTTCTCTGTGTGAGGCAAACCCCAGTGACAGTGAACTACGATATGTTTTGTTAAAACATACCCCCCCTCCCTAAATAATGTTAACCAATCGTACACATTAACAGGGTCAGCACATTCATCAGTTTCCTGACAAATAAAGTCCCACTAGAAACAAAACAATCAGACCCCTTTCAGTGCTGAACAAGATGACTAGCCTTCAGCTTGTTCACTTTTAAAATTGGTATTCATATGCTCTCTCAATAATTGCAGTTCTTGTTGTTGAGCAGCATGTTGCTGCTTAGCCATGGGAGTCTGGAAATGAGTTTGAAGCTGGTCCTTTTAATTATCCTTCAAATGCTTCCTGCACTCACCAGATGTTCGGCTGCAGGGCAAGCAATCGAGCAGCAAGGCACCCGAACACTACACACACAGATCAGGACTCGACTGCCCTGCTCCACAGCCTGGGTTGCATACTGTATTTAAAAAAATAATGCCATTCATGCATAATATATTACGGTTAAACACATTATTTACAATGGCTTAATGCAACCATTAAATGTGTAGTCAGCAATTGTAATCCCTCTCTTGGCTGTGAATGAGTAGTAGAAAAGTTGTAGTGCTCAGAATGGTAAACTAACTAATTTGGATTTGCTCGTTAAGCCCTTTTGAGGGGTGGCCCTGTCAGGCCACCATGAGCCAAGTTGTGGTGCCCCTGTCAGAACCTGTACTGGCCCCGTATATTCATGTTATAAGTTTTAGTGATTAATTCGTACTTTGTGTCTTTATACCATATTATTTAAGCCCCTTTATGAAATTATTATTATTATTAATTGCATTTATGGTGATAACGCTATACCAACCTCACTAAAATCAAGGCATTGCAACTACACAAATTAATAATGTTTTAAAGAATAAATCATTTAAAAAATGTATTAAATTATTGAGGCGGCACGGTGGACGACTGGCTAGCACATCTGCCTCACATACCGGCACTATATACTTACTGGGGGCATGCCTTTAGCGTCCTCTTTCACGCGCACCCTTCCCCCTATAACGTCCGCATGCTGTCCTCAGTCACGTCCGACTTCCTCTATATAATCAGCGTGTCGGCAGGAAATGCTCCCAGTCAGTCAAGCGGAGCGCTCATCAAAGTCACACAACAACATTTACAGATTTTGGAACTCACTGCACACAAAGCGCGCCGCATTATAAGGCGCCCCGTCCATTTTGAAGAAAATTTAAGACTTTTAAGTGCGCCTTATGGTCGTGAAAATACGGTAATTGTTTGATTGTTTTTTTAAAATACAAAATATACTGTGTGTATACTGTATTTAAACAGACAGATTGATAAAATCCACAATCAAATGCACTTTTTGCACATCAAAACTTGTAAATGGGAGCAACCAAAATGAACAAACTGCATGAAATGTACTTAAAATTAGTAAGACAACAGTGATACCTTTAATAGTGGTGGGAAGCTAATTAATCACATTCTAATCAAATGAAAATGTTTAAAACAAACATTGTTTTAGAAAGAGATAGAAATAGATTCGGGTCAATGAATAGACATACGTGACTACAAAAAGCAATTATTGGAATATGATTGAAGTTGCATTTTGAGATGGTAATAGTCATAAGGCTGTAACTCAAATTAAAGTTGGCTATATTCAAGCTTTTAAATGAGATTTTGTTAATTTAAGCATTAATCCAGGTTTACTTTTCCTGCTCGAGACTCCAGACTATGGGGGGGAATCTCATTCTACTCCCTGCTACTTGTAGCTTCTAGAAGGCTGAAGTCAAGCATATATGTACTTTCCCTCCACTGCAGGAATAAATAGAAACAGATTCTTCTTGTGAGTGCTAACCTACAACGTCTCATCCACACACAGCGACATTTCGCTCGCGCTACCGCTTCCTCACTTTCCCTCTCACTCGCTTACTCCTTAAAGGGGCTGTACACACGCACAGAGCACGTGTCATGCGACATACGGTCGCAGTGATAACTCAAATCTGAAATGGTAATATTCACCATTTGAACTGTTATTACGGTTTATCGGTAAACCATTTCATGCCTAGTGGCATGCGGTTTGTATAAGATTAGTGCAGATTTGGCCTGACATATAAAACCATTCTGATATTTTGTTAGCTGTCAGAAAGAATCTACCATTCAAATGAAAAAATCTAGCAAGCTGAAAATAAATACCACAATCATGATCCACTAATCATTGTTTAGTATTGTGTAGGAGCCATAAATCTACAACATATGGTTGGTCGTATTTATTAAAACTACTGCGATAGTTCATAGTGATCTGTTACCATTTTGAACAAGTGTTCTCTCACATTTGCCAATTTAGTGTATTTTTCAAAGACCCTAAATCGTACATTTGTGTAACAGTCCCTAATTAGAATATGCTGTTTCTAGGTGGGTTTTATAATGAAAATGAGGATAGAGCAGAAATTAAGATTGATGACACTGTATGAATTCACTACTGACAGTTTTGACTAATTGAGCTTAAGAAGCTGCTTCTTCGTCATGGCATGAGAAGACAAACTGGATCTGACTCTAAAATACAGCTTTGCGTGAGCTGCTACAGAATCACAATGACAAATTGAGGGATGAGTTACAACAATCCTGCTGTGACTACATGACAGAGTTGACGCTAACCAGCTGAAGACATCTCAAAAGCCACTGGGTGTGAATGAATTGGAGAACAAATGTAGCAGGCAACACTGCCATGGAATAAAAAACCCATCCATTCATCTATTTTCTAAACCGCTTATCCTCACAAGGGTCACGAATATGCTGGAGCCTATCCCAGCTAACCCCGGGAGGCGGTTTATATGTGGTCCCCAGCCAATCACGGGGCACATATAAATGAACAACCATTTGCACTCACATACTTACCTACGGACAATTTAGAGTCTTCAGTTTACCTACCTTGCATGTTTTTGGTATGTGGGAGGGAGTACCCGGAGAAAACCCACATAACCACGAGAAGAACATTCAAACTCCACACAGGATTTGACCCCGGGTCCTTAAAACAGTGAGGCAAGGGTGCTAACCAGTCCCTTACCATGCGGTCGCATTAAAAATCATACTATTTAAAGCCAATTCAACACAAGCAGTACACAGCGTGGAATCTGGCTGAGGGGGCATGCTTGTCATGCCAAAAGCAGGTCGTGTTGTTAAGTTAAAAGTTAAAAAAATATCCATCCAATGTGGTGACTGAAGTCTGATTCAAATGCGAGTTTATTGCAATACAATATGGCACAGTGACCGACTGGTTAGCACATCTGCTTCACAGTTCTGAGGACCGGGTTCAAATCCCGGCCCCGCCTGTGTGGAATTCTCCCCGTGACTGCATGCATTTTCTCCGGGTACTCCGGTTTCCTCCCACATCCCAGAAACATGCGTGTTAGGTTGATTGAAGACTCTAAATTGCAGTGTGAATGTGAGTGCGAACGGTTGTTTTTTTATATGTGCCCTACGATTGGCTGGCGACCAGTTCAGGGTGTACCCAGCCTCTCGCCCAGACTCAGCTGGGATAGGCTCCAGCGTGCCCGCGACCCTAGTGAGGAAAATTCGGTACAGAAAATGGATGGATGGATATATATATATATATATATATATACATATATATATATATATATATATATATATATTAGTATGATTCATGGCTATGACTGTACTAACCTCACTAAAATCAGGACATTGCATTTGCACAAATTAAGGTTAATGCTTCAAACAATAAATCAATTAAAAATATTACAAATATCTACATTGCACTGACATTGCAACAATGCAAAATACAAAATAAAATAATTCAAGAAGGTAGCAGCCCCAAACCGTTTTACCACTACTGACCATTTCCATGTGAAGACATATTTGATTTGTCCACAGAGATTTTGGCATGGACAAGTGATTTCTGTACGTCTTCAGCTGACACTCAAAGTTTCTTGTTTACCTCATTGACCTGTGCTTTTGCAGTCATCTTTACAGGATGGCCACTTCTTAGAAGAAAAGCAACAGTGCTGAATTTTCTCCCTTTAGAGACAATTTGTCTAACCGTGGACTGATGAACAGCAAGACTTTTAGATTTACTTTTGTAACCTTTTACAGCGTTATACAAGTTTATACGTGAAGTCCTAACCTCAACCCGATTGAGATGATGTGAGATGATCTCAAGAAAGCTATTCACACCAGAGATCACAAGAATATTGCTGAACTGCAGAGGAATGGTCCAAAATTCATTCTGTTCGTTTTGCATGTCTGATATGCAACTACAGGAAACGTTTGGTTGAGGTTATTGCTGCCAAAGGAGGGTCAACCACTCATTAAGTTGAAGGGCATATATAAACAAACAACCATTCACACTCACATTCACACCTACTGGCAATTTAGAGTCTTTAATTAACCTACCATGCATGTTTTTGGGATGTGGGAGGAAACCGGAGTACCCGGAGAAAACACATGCAGGCACGGGGAGAACAAGCATACTCCACACAGGCGAGGCCGGATTTGAACCCGCCTTATAAATATATATATCCATCCATCCATTTTCTGAGCCGCTTCTCCTCACTAGGGTCGCGGGCGTGCTGGAGCCTATCCCAGCTGTCATCGGGCAGGAGGCGGGGTACACCCTGAACTGGTTGCCAGCCAATCGCAGGGCACATAGAAACAAACAACCATTCGCACTCACAGTCATGCCTACGGGCAATTTAGAGTCTCCAATTAATGCATGTTTTTGGGATGTGGGAGGAAACCGGAGTGCCCGGAGAAAACCCACGCAGGCACGGGGAGAACATGCAAACTCCACACAGGCGGGGCCGGGGATTGAACCCGGGTCCTCTGAACTGTGAGGCTGACCCTCTAAACAGTCGGTGCCGCCATATATATATATATATATATATATATATATAAATATAAATCAGTCATCAGGTATCCGTTTATTTAAACTCGCTAATCGGTGATGATGATCGTGTAAAGACTAATTTTTTTCATCAACAAGTAGCACAGGAAATCACCGCATCACCTTTACCTCGACAGCACAGTGTCAGGAGACTCAAAGTTCATTAATGTAATGCCGATGACGTGCAGTGCATTATGGATTTGGGCCTTCAGTGGGGGCTTAAGTGTCCAAATCTACCACTATCACGTGAAAAAATAATTGTGGGGAAAAAATATATATATATCAATGTAAGTTATGTGTGGCATTACAGAGAGAGAGAGAGAGAGAGAGAGAGAGAGAGAGAGAGAGAGAGAGAGAGAGAGAGAGAGAGAGAGAAAGAGAGAGAGAGAGAGAGAGAGAGAGAGAGGCATTTACGTGGATTTCATGATATACTGTATACCTGGGCTCACCAACGTGGTGGCCACAGGCCTGTTCTAGAAGTTGCACACCAGTGATGGTACATTGTGACTTTCTATACATCTTGCAAAAGTGATCATTTAAAAATATAAACACTGGCAGAGATTTTTAGAAATAGTGTTGCATATTGATATGAATCTGTTTCTTAACTATTGTGAGAACTCGGTTACCTGATCTGTGTCTTTACATAAATGAAGATCATTAATTATTATTAATAACATAAGAATAACATATTATTAAAGGTAATTTGTGCATTTTTGTTATTTCAGAAGTGTATATCAAACTGGTAGCCCTTCTCATTAAGAAGTAGCGCTCAGTTTCATTAAGGTTGGTGACCCTGACGTATACATTAACACTAAAGTAAGAAACATAATTGAACTTTTATCTTCCAACATCACCTCCTAAAAAAATTACAAACCTCTACAATACAATATTTCAGTTCTAACTTATAATAACATGACAAAAGCATCAAAACCTTAACAAATAGACACCCTATGAAATGAAAATGGATAAAAATAATTACATTTTCTTTTCTTTTAATGTAAAAGAAATGAAAAAAAAAATTCTAAATGTGGGTCGGCAGAGAAGGGTTAAAATGCATTCACTGCACAACACTGTGTCATACAATATTAAGTATGAAACAAGACCAACAGTTAAAAGTGGAAATAAAAACAGTATGATCTTCAGACACTGTTGGAGACTAAAATGGTAAAAACACAACCAACTACTAATTTACTTTTAAGGCCAATACAATTTATTTAAGTACCATGTGAATGTAGATGAAGTGCACATAATAAATTGCCTTTAGGCAATGCCGAATCGCAGCCCTTAAGAGTTCACTGGGGAGTATGATTCCAAACCTGCCGCTCAATCTTTTTTTTTTTTTTTTGGAACATTGTTCAAGAACTGAAAACAAGGATTCCTCTAGAAGTGTTGCTTCTTTTTTCAGAATAGAACAGCGCGTGTGTGTGTGTGTAAATGCTGCATTAGCATATGTCTTCATTTATTCATGTCTGTGAAAGGATCCTTGTGTTCTACTCACAGTTCATGCTTATGTACCAGTACCTAGGTACATGCACTGATCATTGCAATGGTAATGTATACAGCTAGTATGTGTTGTAATGTTACATTCATGAATGCATATATCATGTAAAGTAGGTTGTATTTTATCCTTAACTGCTGATTTACACAACAATTAATGGTCCAGGAGAAGTGATATATCTCAGTTTCAGTCAAGCAAAAGATGACTTAACTGACTCTTTAATTAAGCTGAACAATGCTTTTCTTAACATTTTCAAAGAGATTAAGGAATTTTAGATTTTTATGAATTCTTCAAGAATAATAACCTGAATAAATTTATTATTACATTTTTGGGCACCCGACAAACAAAATCAAAAACAAACAAATCTTCAAACAACACTCTTCTTTGTTGTTGACAATATCTTAAACTGGAAAAGAAAAACTGACATTTGACGCCAAGGGGTGGTGGTTTATTTCCTCAAATCGTGGCCTCTGGTCTAGTAGATACTGTGTTGAAGTTAATTGCCAGGTGCATCTCACATTCTGTTGTGTCTCCAAGTAGCACACAGACCAACCCATGAGAACCAACGAAACCCCTTCATAAAACATGTCAAATAAAACAGACATTAGGTCTTACAGCCAAGCAGCAAGGACAATCCTAAATGGAAGCAACTCTGCCATGCTTGTATGCTTCAGCCACCTTGTGCAGGAAACGCACTGGATTATTGACAGGAGCCAAGAATAAAAGGGCATACAAATAGGAGCTGTGAGATGGACATCAGTCTGTCCAACTCCTTCTTTTCGTTTCGGCTTGTCCCGTTAGGGGTCGCCACAGCGTGTCATCCTTTTCCATGTCAGCCTATCTCCTGCATCCTCCTCTCTAACATCAATTGCCCTCATGTCTTCCCGCACGACATCCGTCAACCTTCTCTTTGGTCTTCCTCAAGCTCTCTTAGAATTATTGTGTCGTTTGTTGATAGTCACATTAGTGTGTTGTGGTTTAAACTTTAAACTACATTTGAACTTCACATCACTACTGCGTTAATAAATGAAGAGAAAATAACTTTTATGTTATTTTTTTGTGTGTAATTTAACATCCTAACATTTTATGGTGCATAAGACACCATTAACAACCAGACACAATGACAGAGTAGTAAATTATATAAGAAAGGGTGGAGTGCTGCTGCCATAATGCAAATGTGTCTACGACGTTGGGCTGGGCGATAAATCGATTTTATTGATTAATTCAAGTTTATTTGTCAGGATGATGTTTATTAAGATAGATTTTTTTTTTCCAGCTTCCGTAATTCAAACCATGTCCCCGCTGATGTAAATTGCTTCCGCTAACAACCTGGCCGCAAACATGGAGGAGCTAGTTTACAAATGCACAGTCAGTTTTGCCAACTTAGCGATTTAGTCGTTACGACGGAACCAAGCTATGCAGTTTCAAGGTTCATTTTATCATGTTAAATTGTTGAACGTTCCATTTCCATCCGTTTTCCGTATCGCTTATCCTCACTAGGGTCACGGGCGTGCCGGAGCCTATCCCAGCTATCTTCGGGCGAGAGGCGGGGTACGTTGCACTGTATAATATACTGTATATACACGTTACATAGGGGTGGGACTTTAACGCATTTTAATTGCATTTTGTGTTCCAAACAACATGCCTGCTCATAATGCCCTGAGCCAGTTCCTGGCCAAGAAGAACATTGCCGTGCTGGAGCGACCTCCTTAATCACCCGACCTGCCTCTGTGTGAATTTTTCCTATTTCCCAAGCTCAAGATGTTCATAAAAGCGATCCGTTTTGAAAATGTGGATGACATCGAGATGGCCGTGACGACGTGGTGGGTCAGCACCCTAGCATCCGTGCATCCACAAACATGCGGTCTAACCCAGCTTCAAGCATGCGAGATAAAATCTAAGAGCAGTGCTCCATATTTATGCATAATACTCCAGGAGTGAAATTTTATCTGAGCCACACAACGCATACACAGAAACACATTTCTGAACCAAAACACATGTTGAAGGGTAATGAGATTACAAGGCTCTTTGACAAAAAGAAGTTCTTGCTCAGCTGACACACTAGCTGTGACAGAAAAATAAAGGAATAAAGGAAAACTGTACAACACAAGAAGACTGAATTATTTTATTGTTACCCTATTCTGGCAATTTTACCCCTCAAACCACAATTCTGTCAGCCTATGAGTCACATTATTTATAAAGAGGGGAGATAAACTGTTGACCTTGCTTCATTTCTCCATAGCACCAGCTGACTGTGTCACTGACAAGGACGCTCAAGGATGGAATACAAGATGGGACCAAGAGAGGAAGATATAGAGCGAGTGTGATGTGTGTGTGTGTGTAGGTGTGTGCTACGTGCGTACGTCGGTTTAACGTGTGCGACGGACAAGACGAACCTTAATATATGCCTTATATGAATGATGACTTTGGACACAATTCATATCATGCTTGGGCATGCTTGACACCTAATGCGCTGAAGCACCAAAGAACGCAACACGAGCCAGCGGGTAAGCAGGAAGTGAGGAGTAACCACACCAAAGCATGTCATAAAACAACTGTCCCAGTCTGACTAAACCCTGAATTGCTTTGTTGTTGTACTGTACTTTGTATTTATTATTTGTCTATCTGTGTCTGTGAGTGTAATAATATCCCTTACATTAATAAAAAAAAAATTATATATATATATATATATATATATATATATATATATATATATATATATATATATGATATATATACTGGATATCTAGAGTAAGGATAATAGATTCTAACTGTGTTTGTTCCCAAACGTCTGTGTTGCTCATAGGTGACAAGACAAAAAACAAATGCAATGTAATGACATTATAGTGTTTCAATTGACGCCAAAACTTTCCAAATCGATTCCAAATCTAGTTAGGGTGTTTTCAATCTATCTGATTGTACCATCGTTTTACTTTTCTAACTTAACTGAGGGGTTGCATTCATTTAAAAGTTTACCCACTGGAAAAGAGACATCTATTTATAGTCATTTGTATATTTTCTGATCACTGTTATTGCTTTCGGCGGCACGGTGGCCGACTGGTTAGAGCGTCAGCCTCACAGTTCTGAGGACCTGGGTTCAATCCCCGGCCCCGCCTGTGTGGAGTTTGCATGTTCTCCCCGTGCCTGCGTGGGTTTTCTCCGGGCACTCCGGTTTCCTCCCACATCCCCAAAACATGCATTCATTGGAGACTCTAAATTGCCCGTAGGTGTGAATGTGAGTGCGGATGGTTGTTTGTTTCTATGTGCCCTGCGATTGGCTGGCAACCAGTTCAGGGTGTACCCCGCCTCCTGCCCGATGACAGCTGGGATAGGCTCCAGCACGCCCGCGACCCTAGTGAGGAGAAGCGGCTCAGAAAATGGATGGATGGATGTTATTGCTTTCAAGAAAAAGTTGGTCAACTTTTTTCATTTGATTTCAAACATATGGGGAGTACAGCGGCCATAACATTATTCCATCATTTCTATCAATATGACACAGAAATAAATAAGACTAGAAATGCATCAACGTCCTATTGAAGACTATGTCCACCTTCCTACAATGCATACATATGGAAGCATATCAATAAACTCGAAATTGACCTTAAAGTTATGGAACATCAGGCACTTATCACTATGATCCATGTTCAGCCAGGAGAGCTCTTTCTGCCACATTACTTACAAAGCGTAGTAGAAGTGTGATTGTATGATTATAGAAATTACACCTATTGTGTAAAAAGTTAATCTCAAAAGGGAAATGAAGTGAAACGCTATTTGATAGTAGCTTAATTTCAGAAAAATCAGAGAGCGATTACGTGTAATATAGCATTAACAATTTCTGCATTTAATCTCATGGATTTATTCGTGGTCCAACTAATGAAGATAACAGTAGGAAATAGCTTTTGCACACATTCAATGCAACTTTGAACCTGGTACTTTTTTCAGCAATCTGTAAAGACCAGTTGCTCTCAAGAAAATGTGCCTTCAGGGATTTATAAAAAAAAAAAAAAGATTTAGGATAAGTTGTTCTGCACTATCGGCACTGCGCTTTATCTTTCACATATCTGAGAAGGCAATCACAGTAACAGCATAAAGCAATATAAAACCAGTTTATTACACTGCTACCTGTCTCTTTTGTTATTATTATTTGTTAATAGATTCACCCTTATGTCCCTGACATTTACATTCTTTGGAGGAGGATGCAGTTGATTATTCGATGTGTGTATTTACCTTTATTTTTAGTTTAATAAATACTTGTCTTGTTCTTGTCTACAGCATTATCCTTTTCCCTTCTGCAGTGACGACCCAGTTTCACCACAAGGATCATTAAAAATGCATTTTGTCTAATGGACTTTTGTTTTTTTTTTCATTTAATTCCCTGTGCATCACAATGTGACAATGTAATATGAGGGACAATATTGTGAGCAAACCGTTTACCAATGTGTTGTAGTTACAGTATCTTAAATAGATAAGTGATCATTTCAGTTCCTGCTGACAACTGAACAAATTGTACTCTCAAATCACGTTATGAGTTTGGAATCAATGGCGTATGACATCAATGAAAGGCTTGGTAACAACTTCACAATCAGAATGGACCAAATTGATCACAGGCAAGTAGGCAACTACTGTCTATATCTTAGACGTCAGAGAAACAATTGATTCTTCAATGCGTTGCGATGCAGATGTAAATGAATCTGCATTGAATAAGAGAAACAATAATTGATTATCAAATACTTTATTACATAATGCTGTCGGAGCAAAAAAAAAAGTGAAATGCGAAGTACAGCACCGATATAATGTTGCCGAATTCTAATTGAAATGAATTTTGATGGGGTTTGAGATTCCCACCCCTGAAATGTTTGTTATGGTTTATTTTTACAAAGGTCTTCATCCCATATCAAATTTTAGTGCAGCATCTTAGTTTTTGCAAATTGTGAACCAGAGGATAAATCTGAACCTTTTCTCTCACTCTATCACAAGGTGTTTAGTGAGTTTGTTTTTAAATATAATATAGATAATGATATACAGTATAATCTCCAACATTGACAACTAATTTTCTGGCCCTTTTCTTATGAGCCATTCTGACTGTTTAGCCCTTTGTTTGCTTGTTGAGCAAAGGTTCTCTACGCCAACATCGCACCTACCTTCGTATTTAATTCATAAACAAAGCAGCTGCTGCTCGCATTTGTGATTGGGCGAATGTGCATAGGCAGAACTTTTGCCTCGCGACAACACGCATGGACAGCTATTTTGATGTGATTGTGCTCCGCATTAACCGTTCATTGCCTTAATAAATGAGATGCAAAAATGTAATAAATAACATACTGTAGATTGATTGTAGATACTGTGGCTTTTTCAAACTTTTTTTTACAACATCAATCAAAAATCTAACGTGGACACTATTAGGTTTGTGATGAGATGGTCTGGGATGAGGAGGAGGAGCTTCCGCCTACATGCGTTACAACTTTCCATTAACAAGATACGTCATGGCTAAAATTGAACAAGCTTTAGGATTAAAACATACACGATGGCAGCGCGGAACGTCCCCGGAGTAACGGTGTACATATGAACTTTATAACCACTCACATTCACATTCACACATATGAACAATTTAGAGGAGTAATGCACCAACATGAAAATTCTGGGCTGAAACCAAAAACCGAAAATGAGGAAACCAAGGCAGAAAACCAAAAACCGAAGCACAGAAAGTAACTACTATGCCAATTATTAGTAAAATTGCAATTCCGTGTTTTTAAAAGTATGTCAAGAATATTACGATGGGACAGTTATTGGAGTATACGTATTATGTAATAGGATGAAAATAATTATTCTTAATGTTCAGTTGAAGAAAATAATCATTACTCTATCTATAATCGTAATCATTAATAAATGATGACTTCAATATTTGTTATTTTAATGCAATTGTTTATTGCATAAAAATTGTAATAGGAGATAAGTTGCAGCCAAATGTCTTCTCTTGAATGCTCTTTTTGTGTTTCCTGTATCAACTATTGCTACTGAAATGATGAAAATGTCCGCATTGTGGAAATAAAGTTTATAAATATGTATTTTATTAAGGTACTTTTAAACTTATACGCCCCTTTGCTCATGTGACGTAGGGGTGAGGTGACGTGCTAATTTATTTTCGTTTTCCGGCTCCGGTCCTTGTCTGGCTGTGTAGTATTAATGTGTATTTTAAAAAAAAAAAATTTTTTTTCTTTTCAAATTCGGTTAGAGTCAACTATAACGCGGTTAGACCCAGAAGTGTAGTTTATTCGCAGCAATGGATGTGATGATTAGTGACTTTCAGTATGCTGCGTTGACACCAGACGTCAAGCAAACGTTCGCCTTCGCATCTCAGCATCGTATTTAGCTGTAGCTCATAAGTAGCTGGGGCAGTGCAAAATTGCCCCAAAGTACCCAAACACAGGGTGTGGGCAATTGTTCAATGTGGATGTGCTGTTTTTGTTTGCTTGTTTGTTTTACAATAAAATGTATTCCACTGTCCGCAGGCGGTGTTTTTTTTTCTTGCGTCATAACATCATGCTGTTTCAGCAGTTTTATTAGATTTATTAAATGCACGATTGGGCCGTTTTCACCTGCAGATTTTCGGTGGCCAAAAATTCTCGGTGGCCAAAAATTAATTGCATCACTCATTTTGAGTTTTAGAGTATTCATGCAAGTTTTTGAAATGTGGAATGAAGTTGGACTAGGCGGCACGGTGCACGACTGGTTAGCACATATGCCTCACAGTTCTGAGAACCGGGGTTCAAATCCAGCCTCGCCTGTGTGGTGTTTGCATGTTCTCCCCATGCCTACGTGGGTTCTCTCCAGATACTCTGGTTTCCTCCCACATCCCAAAAACATGCACGGCAGGTTAATTAAAGACTCTAAATTGTGAATGTGAGTGCGAATGGTTGTTTGTTTATATGTTACCTGCGATTGGCTGGCAACTAGTGCAGGGTGTACCCCGCCTCTTGCCTGCAATTAGCTGGGATAGGCTCCAGCATACCCACGACCCTACATGAGGATAACCGGTGTAGAAAATGGATGCAAACGCTACAGAGGAAGGCCAAATCTGAGATCGGAACCCCCGAGCGTCAGAACTGTGAGGGAGATGTCCCAAATACTCATTCACAATGCTGCCACAAGACTTTTTGTCATGTAAAAAAGCCTCCACAGTGTACTAAAACTAGCAAGATATAAAGGTTTTGTCACTGTTCTCTTTTAAAAGACCTTAGTTATTTTGTATTTCTATTCCATTTTTCAACTGAATCTTACTTGTTGTCATTATTATGATCAAGCAGAAAGTATGATCTTCTGACAAATGGAGAAATACAGTACATACACCATTCTGTCCGACAAGCAAACCCCCATTAGAAAGAATAATCATCCGGAATTGGCAGATGTTTGGTCAAGGATAATGTAATCAATAACATTATTGATATGTTACTTAATTTCGTTTTCATAATTACTGTCAGTAGATCTGCATACACTTGCTCACCCTACTTCCTCTGGTGATATTTAGATAGTGGACTAATCTCCCCTGATGCCAGTGTTCCGTGACTTGCATTCTAATTAGAGACTGACTAACAGGAACAAAACAAGATGTTTTGGAAGGACACTGGGGGATGTTTTTTTTGTTTTGTTTTTTTCCTGCGGAGCAGAGGGTGACCTGATGGAGTGCGTGCACTCCATACAGATACACATGCACACTCAGTCTCAGGTTAAAGTCACTCATTGTTTCCATTTTACGCAGAGTGCGTGTAGAAGCGAGAGAAGTACCGCTCTCTTGCTGCTCATCATGCACCAGAGCAATGTTCATGCTGGAGTTGATGGACTCCATAATGTGTCCGTCCCCCTCTTAGGTTGCAGTTGATCTGACACCACCTAATTTGGAGTTACACTGCAGCGCCTAATTTTGCTTCGTATCTACAGTTATGGCTTGCTTGACTAGGAGTTTAATTTGTTCAAGCTCCAACTGAATTAACTCCTATTTTCAATCAATATTCCCAAATGAAATTAATTGAAAAGCTATTATTATGTTCCAGACCCCCCAAAAAACACCAAATTTTGTTATGTGTTTTTAATAATGAACAATAGCCTTAGGATGTAAAGAAATACTGGTTTTATCATGTGCAGTTACCATATACTGGGACAAGCCAAGCCACAACAACTGCAGTATTGTGTGTGCACCCTGTTACAAGCAGCAGTTTTGCAACAGCCCAGTTTTTGTTCAGCAGAAAATGTTAACGCTATTTGACTATTGGCAATGATACGGCTAGAGGAGCGCCGTCAATGTGCAGCCAAGTGCGTCCCGGAAGAGATGTGGAAAGGAAAAAGAGTCAGCACTTAAAAGCGAAGTGTAGAGAAAGAGATGATTACTGTAAATGGGACTGGAGAATTGAACCATTCTTTCTGTATGTGTGTTACTTGCCATCCATCCATCTATCCATTTTCTCTACCGCTTATCCTCACTGGGGTCGCGGGCTGCTGGAGCCCATCCCAGCTATCTTCGGGTGGGAAGCGGGGTACACCCTAAACTGGTCGCCAGCCAATCGCACTTTCCACTTTCCAAAAACATGCATTGCAGGTTAATTGAAGACTCTAAATTGTCCGTAAGCGGTCATCGAATCAGTCCTGTGTTCTTCCATCACAGTCTGGTTTGGTGCTGCTACAAAAAAGGACAAACTCCGACTGCAACGGACAATCAAAACTGCTGAAAGGATTGTCGGTACCCCCCTACCCACCCTTGAGGACTTGCACGCTGCCAGACCTAAGACAAGGGCGTGCAAAATCCTCTCGGACCCTCCCCACCCTGGTCACCAGCTCCTTCCCTCAGGTAGGCGCTACCGATCAATGCAAACTAGAACTAGTAGACATTCCAACAGCTTCTTCCCTCTTGCAATCAACTTCTTGAACAGCGAACTTACAATTCCATTACAACAAGCTGGCAATTTTTTGACTTGAGTTCGTTGTCACATTTCTGTATTATGTATTACTCGTGCACTCACTGTAGTTGTCTCGCCGTGCTGCACTATTTGCATATAGTGGCCACTCATGCCAGAGTAGCATCTGCTCCATTTGCACACTGATTGAGGAGTATCTGTAACATTTGCACAACCATTGTCCCAGATTATCGCACTACTCGTCACTTTAAACCGCATACACTCCTTGAAGTCTCAGTGCCCTTTGCACAATGGTCGTTGCACCGGACTATTGCGATATTAGCCATTCGAACTGAGGACTCTGCATCTTTTTGCACAATTGTTGTTTGTTGTTGTTTTTTGTCAATGTCTTTATGTCTCCAAAGTGTTCTGTAAATTGACTGTCTGTTGTACTAGAGCGGCTCCAACTACCGGAGACAAATTCCTTGTGTGTTTTGGACATACTTGGCAAATAAAGATGATTCTGATTCTGATTCTGATGTGAGTGTGAATTAGGGCTGTACGATATTTTGTTTGAGCATCATTCATTGCGATGTACGTGTGCGCAATAGTCACATCGCAGGATCTGCTGCGCCTTGGGTCCCCGCCTTCCTCTCCCCGAATATACAGTGAATTAACTGTAATTTTAAAAGTGACCACCAGAAGAACCTGTGACACGTTAATACGATTAGCACCCATGTTACTGTAAAGTATCATGCTTCAAACAACACACGGAGCAGGCCAGAGTGTTGTATAATTATCTCCTTGTATGATAACTATGAATGAGGGCACGGGAAAGAATGTACACCTGCTGCATTTCATATTTTGCTCTTCAAGATGAACCTAGCGGCACCTCCGTGAGTGTGTGAGGTGCGTTCAGGGACACTGTGTATATGGGAATAAATTTCTTATTTTGTGATACAGTGCATAATTGTAAAAATGAATTACTAGGAAAAATCATATTTTGTCAGGAGGCTTTACTTAAAACACTGAACGATCACACTGTGATAATATGGAATTTCGTTTTGTAAAATAAGATAAGATAAATTTTTCCCGAGCTCATCTATGATGGATTTATGCAAAGTGGAAAAGTGTTTTGTGGTCCGACGAGTCCACATTTCAAATTGTTTTTGGAAATTGAGGAAAAGAACCATCCGGACTGTTATGGACGCAAAGTTCAAAAGCCAGCATCTGTGATGGTATGGGGCTGTGTTAGTGCCAATGGCATGGGTAACTTACACATCTGTGAAGGAACCATTAATGCTGAAAGGTACATACAGGTTTTGGAGAAACATATGCTGCCATCCAAGCAACGTCTTTTTCATGGACGCCCCTGCTTATTTCAGCAAGACAATGGCAAACCACATTCTGCACATGTTACAGCAGCGTGGCTTCGTAGTAAAAATGTGCGGGTACTAGACTGGCCTGAAAATGTGTGGTACATTATGAAGCATAAAATACGACAACGGAGACCCCGGACTGTTGAACAGCTGAAGCTGTACATCAAGCAAGAATGGGAAAGAATTCCACCTACAAAGCTTCAACAATTAGTGTCCTCAGTTCCCAAACGTTTATTGAATGTTGTTAAAAGAAAAGGTGATGTCACACAGTGGTAAACATGACCCTAAGTTAATGATTACTTCCTAAAAACAATAAAGTTTATCAGTTTGAACATTAAATATCTTGTCTTTGTAGTGTATTCAATGAAATATAGGTTGAAAGTGATTTGCAAATCATTGTATTCTGTTTTTATTTCTGTTTAACACAATGTCCCAACTTCATTGGAATTTGGATTGTAATTCCCCGTTTAAAAAAAAACACCATTCAAGCAACAAGTTTTTCCTCATGTTTTTAAGATTGTAGGATGAAAGCTGCAGCTGGTTACGAGTGTGGACTGAATGGCTAGAAACAATGGGGAAAATTAAATGCCAGTATTTTAAGGGTAATAGCCTGTCAGCAACATTAATTCATTTTACACACCGCTTATCCTCACTCGGGTTGCGGGCGTGCTGGAGCCTATCTCAGCTATCTTTGGGCGAGATGCGGAGTACACCGTGAACTGGTCGCCAGCCAATCGCAGGGCACATATAAACAGACAACCATTCACACTCACATTCACACCTACGGACAATTTAGAGTCTTCAATTAACCTATCATGCATATTTTTGGGATGTGGGAGGAAACCGCAGTACCCGGAGAAAACCCACGCAGGTACGGGGAGAACATGCAAACGCCACAGCGGCGGGGCCAGATTTGAACCCGGGTCCTCAGAACTGTGACGCAGATGTGCTAACCAGTCGTCCAACGTGACTGTCAGCAACATATTTGAAGAAAAAAACAAAAAAAACTATAAACTCATTTGCTTTTGGACCAGTGAACTTAGTTCAAAATTTTTAATTATAAACTATGAACTGAACTCATTCATCCTTGGAACGACGAACTGAACTTCGAAGTAGTTCGCGTAGAAAATGAACTTTCCCAACACGGATCCTGTATTATTTCACATCGCAATATGTATCGCAGGTTTAAAGAAAAAAACAAAGAAAAAAGTTTATTTTTTTTAATTTATTTATTTTTTTTAATTATGTGCATTATGTGCATTATTGTGTGAATGGTTGTTTTTATATGTGCCCTGCAATTGGCTGGCGACCAATTCAGGGTGTACCCCACCTCTCGCACAAACTCAGTTTAGATAGGCACCAGCACACCCACGGCCCTAGAGAGGATAAGCGGTTTGGAAAATGGATTGATGGATAGCCTTGCTGTTGAATTTACAGTATGTATGAGCAGTACTGACTGACTGTTATATCTAGTGAAATGTTTAGCAATTTGTATGTGGGCGTTCATCTAAAGTAAGAAATCTATTTTATATTTTTGAGTTACTGTGCAATGAGTATCACTGCATTGCATTACTCTTAATCTGATATAAAACAATTTATTATCTTTCACTCTCAGTAGTCTTTACTCTTTTACTTACATTACTCTGCGAAATGAAGCATAACAGAGAGGAAGTAGGGGTAATAATCAGTTCATCTTATATGAATAAATACCTGCAAGCCTTCCACAATCCAGACCATCCAACGTCTGGCTTGAGGACATTGTATCTTGGCAGGTTCAATCAGCGTAGTCAACCAACCATCAGCTAATGACTAGACGGCAGAGTATTAATCTGTTCACATAGTGCTTTTTTCCTGACTTTGTGCACGCAGTATATAAGCATCTGCATGTTTTGCAGTGTGTGTGTGTGTGTGTGTGTGTGTGTGCGTGCATGCGTGTGTGTGTTTGTGTGTGCATGTGCGTGCATGTGTGCATGAGAAAGAACTGCAATGCAGTCAGGATGTCTGCTTTTAGCCAACAGTTGTGGGCTGATTAACTTTGACAGGCTGCCTCTCAGATCCACCACAACACAAGCAGCAGGAAAACCAGCATTTCAACCGCAGGACAGTCTGCCCATGCAGACTTGCTTCCATGGAAATTCACTAAAAGAAAATCACAATATTAAATACTTCAATTACCAAAGCGTTTCAGGCATGACATATTTGTTTCATACTGCATCAATTGAACATAATTTATGATTCCATATTTTCAACATTGTTAAGGTAAGGGAATTTGTGGAGTCACATTCACAACCATAATTGCCTGTATATAGACGATACTAGGACTGAAAAAAAATCGGCTAAGTCGATTTGCGCCGCCCGGAACAAATTTGCACCACCCATAACCATTTGGCTGCCCGTGTACATATCTGCTTGTCTCCGGTCTGGTTGCCCCCCTTCTCTGCCCTGTCGGCCCACCCTTCCTCAATGTGCCGGCTCAGCAACTCCTTACACCAGTTGACTAATATGCATGTGATATGGTGTTCATTCAAGTTCGATAGACACGCTATAGGCTTTAATTGCTCGTGCTGGGACCACTAATAACAACACTTGCGCCGCCCGGAACAAATTTGCACCACCCATAACCATTTGGCTGCCCGTGTACATATCTGCTTGTCTCCGGTCTGGTTGCCCCCCTTCTCTGCCCTGTCGGCCCACCCTTCCTCAATGTGCCGGCTCAGCAACTCCTTACACCAGTTGACTAATATGCATGTGATATGGTGTTCATTCAAGTTCGATAGACACGCTATAGGCTTTAATTGCTCGTGCTGGGACCACTAATAACAACACAGGTTGTATTAACATATCAACTCACAGGTTATTACAGGTGTATAGACAATATAAAAGCATCCCACCTCAACACAAATCAGTAGCACTGCCTTGCTCATTTCCCAGATCCGGTCCTGCCCTTTTCTGTCCTCTCTCATCTTGTCATATTGGTTAGCTACTGCATGTCCTCACCGGGTGACCAATCCCACCCTCAAATAAGAACACGATTTGACTGTTGTAACGTTACTTTTGCGCAGATATCTAGACAGTCTCACTATTTTTCCGGTGTGGTTCAAAGAACTTTTGCCACTGTCTATGTTTACTGCACGGACATTTGTTGCAGATGGACATACTGTTGGGCCAGTGGAAAAGCAATGCCAAAAACGACAGAGGAACGTCTGAAAGTGATTTTTAAGACACCATTAGATACTGTATGTAATGCACTGTACATATAATATGATGTATGAGTGAGCTGAATGGTAGTTAGTGGGGTTTTTTCACCTAAAATGGTAATCACTAGTGCGCTAATGCTTATCGCGAATGGTAACCGTTTAGCAAAGGCTGATTTCGTTATCTCAAATTCTGTACAGTTTATTCCGTACACTCAGTACCAACATAAGCAGTTTAAGGATAGAAGTTCAGCCCTCATAAATGAGAATAAAAGGCATGTCAGTAGTAAAAAAATAAATAAATAAATAAAAAATTGGAAAATTTTACCAAGTTTTACTCGAGTACTCAATGAAATATCCATCCATTTTCTGAGCCGCTTCTCCTCACTAGGGTCGCGGGCGTGCTGGAGCCTATCCCAGCTGTCATCGGGCAGGAGTCGGGGTACACCCTGAACTGGTTGCCAGCCAATCGCAGGGCACATACAAACAAACAACCATTCGCACTCACAGTCACACCTACGGGCAATTTTAGAGTCGCCGATTAATGCATGTTTTTGGGATGTGGGAGGAAACCGGAGTGCCCGGAGAAAACCCACGCAGGCACGGGGAGAATATGCAAACTCCACACAGGCGGAGCCGGGGATTGAACCCGGGTCCTCAGAACTGTGAGGCTGACGCTCTAACCAGTCGTCCACCGTGCCGCCCCCTCAATGAAATATCTATAGTATAATTGATTCTAAAAAGATTTAATAGTGACAGCTAGGGCTGCAATGAATGCTGGAGTATTTCAAGGGCGACTTTCGAGGACAAAAATACTTGAGGATTTTTTTTCTGCCTCGCGGATCCACTTAACTAATTCACTGCCAGTCCTCTCTGTTTGATACTACTGTATTTGTAGATACAGTAGCTGCCTGTTAATTGCAGGAAAGAGTAAATTGTGAAGCTAAACAGAGCAAACGCACCATGACTACATACTTACTTCATCAATGAGAGATACACATACAGTGCCGTGAAAAAGTATTGGCCCCCTTCTCAAATTCTGATATCTTTGCATAGTTTCACCACTTTAATATTTAAGATCATCCAACAAATGTAAATATCTGACAAATATAACCAAAGTGAACTTAAAATGATGTTTTTAAATGGTGATTTAATTCATGAAGGAAAAAAACTATTCAGTTACTTGGCCCTGTGTGAAAATGTAATTACCCTCCTTGTTAAATCATGATTTAATTGTGGCTAATCACAATTTTTAGTTACCTTTCACTGACCACACTCAAGGCTGACTACCTCCAGGCCTGCGCAATCAAGAAATCACGAAAACAGAATCTGTCCCGACAAAATCAAGTGGGACAAAAAATCTAAAAAAGCTGCAACAAAATGCCACGATCCAAAGAAATTCCATAACAGTCGAGAAAAAAAGGAACGAACAGTCCATCAGTATGGAAAGGGTGACAAAAGCCGTTTCTAAAGCTGTAGGATTCCCGCGAACCATCCTCACATGGAGAAAACATGGAATAGTAGTGAACCTTCCCAGGAGTGGTCAGCCTACCCCAAGAGAACAGCAATGACTCATCGAGCAGGCCACAGAGGTACACAACTCAGGGATAACTTCAAAAGAACTGCAGGCCTCCCTAGCCTCAATTAAGGTCAGTGTTCATGACACAATAAGGAAGAGACTGGGCAAATATGGCATCCATGGCAGAAGGCGAAAAACACAGGCGAAAAAGGCGAAAAACACAAACACTGTCAACCAAAAAGAACATAAAGGTTACTTTAGCAAAAATAAAACATCTGACTATTGGGAGAATGTTACATGGACTGACGAGATGAAAGTTTAACTTTTTGGAAAGTGGTAAATCTGGTGTAAATGTAGCACAGCATTTCAGGAAAAGAACTTCCTAACAACAGTCACACAGTCTTGGTGGTAGCTCCTTCAGTACCTGGATAACTGTGATTGATGGAACCATGAATTTTGCTCTTTAACAGAAAATCCTAAAGGATAATATTTAGCCATCAGTTTTTTACCTCAAGCTGAAGCGCACTTGGGTTCTGCAGAAGGATAACGATCCAAAACACGTCAGCAAGTCGACTTCTGAATGGCTTAATAAAACTAAATGAAGGTTTTGGAGTGGCCTAGTCAATGTCCAGACTTGAACCCCATTGAAATGCAGTGGCGTGACCTTAAAAAAAGCTGTTAATATTTGAAAACACTTTATTTTGCTGAATTCAAACAACTCTGCCAGGAAGAGTGGGCCAAAATATCGCCACAGAGATGTGAAAGACTCATTCCCAGTTTTAGAAAACACATGATTTCAGTTGTTGCTTGTGAGGATGGCCCAACCACTTATTAGGTTTAGGGGACCATTACTTTTTCACACAGGGCCAGGGAACTTTGGGAAACCATTTTTTTTTTTGCCTTAATAAATTAAACCACCATTTAAAATTAGCATTTTAAGTTTACTTAGGTTATATTTGTCTGACAGTCACAGTTGTTTGATTATCTTCAACAAAGTAGGGAAACTATGCAAAAATCTAAGAATTTTAGAAGGGGGCCAATACATTTTTAAGACACTGTGTTTGATTCAAGGAGCGGGAAAATGTCGAAAATGCACCATTATAGTTTGCAAACCCTGTTACACACAACAAAGAAGACGATGGCGATGACATTAGTGAAGGAGGATTGGTTTTGTACAACACTGCAGTGACGGTGTGCGTCTTTGAACCACAGCGAGTACACTATTTAGTGACTTATACTGTAGGTTTGATTTGTGCTCATTTGTCGCTCTGCTGTGTTTAGTGCCTTTTTCTGTGACTATTTTCGGCTCCTTGTCGATTTGATTGACAGCTGCGACTCATTTCTTTGCTGTCCGTTACGTATCTAATGACGTTCCTTATGTGCAGCTTTGGTTCACAATGTGGTTACGTTTCACGTTTGGAGCCTGGAGAAGTGGCGCACTTGTTTACATGTTTGAGTACTCATTTGGCACGTCAAGTTTGCTATTAGCTTGGCCATTCATGTTCCATGGGTTAGGGTTAGCAGGGTCTTTCATGGCATTACGTGATTGTTTCACGTCGTTCCAAGCTACGCATTTCTTTTAAAGTACTGTATTGGTTCATGTTATGCCATTGTGTAATTTGTATATTTGTGCTTCCTCTTGAGGTGTCTTCATTTGAGTTTAGTTACCTGGTTTATAACCTTATAAACGCACAGCAATGAACCCATGCTGTATTATGTCACATGCTAAAATGCTAGCTGCTCAAGTGAAGATGCACAACACAAAGACTGTTTATGCAGTTTTAATTAATGCCTTGAGTTTTTTATACTTACAAGAAATGCTACGTTTAAACTGAAATGTGTTCATAATTGTGTTTTATTTAATTTGTTTGAAATTGCCTCACTGAAAATGTGATTAGACAGGAAAATAGTTTGCTGCTTAATGTGAATTAAAAAAAGAAAAACGATTCTCAAAAAGTCGCTAATTATTAAGTGAAGTGACTTATTTTTTATTGTGTATTCATAGTTGCTCTTTAACCAAGCAGAAATAAAAATGTAATTTTATTTAATTTAAATAAAAAATTTAAAAATCTAACTTATCCAATACTTGATTGCTTGATAAAAGGTTTTGTGAGAATAATGCACCTGAATACTAAAATATTCAATAGCTGCAGCCCTAGTGACAGCCCTATACAATACACATAATGAATGAAACAACCATTTTATTCACAGCTGAATTTTGTTGGGAGTTAACATTTTATTCATAGCACTAAAATAAGAGGTTCAGACTTGCTATGCAGGTTACAGAGATACTGATATCCAGCAAGACAGCCACCCTGCTGATATATTACGTTATTATTCTAGTGGCAACAGCTGGTGTTCAAATATGGCAACTAAATTGACATCTTTTTCAAAAATCCAGCTGACAGAAAGCTAGCACCAATGACAACAACAACAACATGAATCTAGTGACTGATCAGACAGTATTTTAGACACTTCAATAAAATGGTCCATAACACAGCGATACGCCCAACTTCTACCGTACACTCCAGTTTGGCCTTGTTTGTTTGTTTGCCTCTTATATTGTCAAAATTTGTAAAGGGCGTAAAATAATCAACCTGTTCTGCATTTTGTTACTCTCTGCAACTAACTGCAGGATTATACTTGATAATTTTTGTTAAGAAACACTACTTTTGCCCGGTTATACTGAGCTACATTCCCCTTGTCACTTTTATTTATCTACTGTATCTATTATTGCCTGCAAGTATTTTGTTTTTTTTTCTGAGAGTTCCACCACGGGCGCTATCACGTGACTGTTTCACCAATCCAACGTGACCACATTTGAAGCCATTTTCCTATCAAATGTAGTACCCAGGAAGTCACATGACTGCCCACAAAGTTTACACAGCCCCACACAGAAGCAAACTGACTAACTTATTGTACAGTACGTGAATCATGGCAGAAACAAGGGAGTGCAACTCACAGTCAGAAAAGGCAGAACACCCACAGCCACACATTGATGATTACCTTATAGACTACGAAAAACAACAGCAATGTCAGGTGCTGAGTTGCCTTGTTCCTGTTTTTCTGTGTAATCGCTGCCTGGTGAGCCAATTGTGGTGTTTTACGAGTGCAAACAAAGTTAATTTCAGACCATTTCTTGTGGCTGAAATGCCTGAATTTCTGATATTTTATGAAGATTCAATTTGTTATTGTTTGTTGAGTGATATTGTTTGGCAATATGTGAAATCTTACATTCTTATTTTATATTTTTTGTCTATTTGACGTTCATGCTCTGATTATACAAACACAGACAGAAGTTACTCACCAGTTATTCGGTACTTGACTAGTTTGTCCACTGAATACATCTTCTCACTTAATATTATTTCGAGGATTTCTTACTTTTGTGTCACATTATTCTAAAGTCACAGTACCGGTAATTATTGGCTACTGCCATCACCATTCCACCTACACAAACCAGAATTAAAATGCAAACCAGATTAGCGCAACGTGTCATATATCTTCCTTTTATAAAGATTATCCAATTTTGTTGACCTGCAGTGTAAACAAAGCCTGAAATACAGCTAGACTTCATGCAAATGACTGTATACTTTCTGCTCTACTGAGCAAAGCTTTTATAGAGAGGGAAAAAGAGAACTGTGTTCTGGTTTTCACATTTCGTGTATGTTATCTTGTATTTGTTAACTTCGCAATATATATTTATTAAAGAAAATCATAATGTCATTTGATTCCAGTATCGTGCAGCCCTATTGCCCGCTCACATGCTGTAGTCTGCTGTTACAACCGGCCACGAGCAGTGACAGTGCTCCACTCATGCACGGATCGCTGCAATTTTGCATCGCCCTTTTCCGCACAGAGATGTCTCCGTTGAGATGGTCAATGTGCGACATTTAAAGGGAATGAGAGGAGCCGCTTGGACTGGCCGCGAACACTATCGGATCCACCATACTGCGCTGGTCTACGAAATTGTCAACACCAGTCTAACCCGGCCCTGGCACACAGTTGCCTCAACCCCCACACCAGATTTACACCGGTTATGTAAATAGGACTTTGTTGAAAAAAAATATTTCATAGCTATACACTGTACACAGAAACATAGCAGTGGGGTTGTTTATCATGTTTTTACTTAAGCATCAAATAAAATGTTCTGCTTGCAACTTACAGATTTAAATATAAATGTCGATACACAAGAGCTATACAATCACAATTTTTAGATGTAATAACTCAAAAATCATTTTTAAAAAAAATAAAGGGAAAAATTAAATAACACCGCTCACTTTCGTCAACTCTGACAAGCTTTCACTTGTGCTGGATCTGGACAGAAACACCATTGTGCCCTCTGCGCCAAACAATGCCTGCTGTTTTGCCAAAGGGCCCAACACACGTATGAGCGCATTTGGGCCTATGACTGCTGTGAATTATGTTGTAGATCTGGCTTCAAGTCCAAAAGGTTAGTCCTAGGCTGGACTGGTTGACGACAGCATGTCATGTTAAATAGATTGCAAACTTATTAAGTGCTCTTGAGCCAGACCCAAAGTTTCTACCAACATTTGAAATGTTTAACTGTCGTGATACATGCACATCCCTGGCTTTGAACGGAATTTTCCTATCTTCAAAACCATAAATTTTTAGGAGACAAAAAAAAAACATTGAACCATTAACATTCCATTGGCACAAAGAGCAAGCCATTTTTAACACTTTCGATTGGTCAAATATATACAGGATAGATAGATAGATAGATAGATAGATAGATAGATAGATAGATAGATAGATAGATAGATAGATAGATAGATAGATAGATAGATAGATAGATAGATAGATAGATAGATAGATAGATAGAATTTACCAAATTTTCACATAGGAAGTTTCGGCCCGACACCAGTGACATTCTGTTAATATCTATTTATGTGCACAAAAGAAGTGTTTGATTCATATTCTGACATTTGGAAAGTGAGACCTGGAAGAGAGGTTACAGTGGTACTGTACATTGAAGTTCAAAGTTGTGAAATTTAACATTTTGGTGGAAAATGTCTCCCAAAGTTCAAACGTCATCATACATGAAGTCAGGTCATGCAAGTCGTCAGTGCACTGCTGTTGACCTGGGTTGTTATTCTACTATTGTGAGTTAAGTTAATTGAAGACTCGAAATTGTCCATAGATATTAGTGTAAGTATGAATGGCTGTTTGTCTGTAAGTGCCCTGCGGTAGACTAGCGAACATATATCCTATGTACAGTATATGTATATATTTATATTTGTGATTGTGTGTGTGTCTGTGTGAGATCTCAAGACACAAGTCACAAGACACTTTCCCACTGCATTACTGGTAAAAGCACAAGAAGATGAACATTAGCAGCAACAGTAGTATTACCTTTCAGACAGAACTGGATTGTGGACACTGGTGTGGGCAAAATGTGCGTTCACACAGCAGATGCAGCTTGCTTCATGAACATATTTCGATGTGTGGCAACAGTAGTGCGACAAAGTCAATTGTTTTCAACACAAAGGGGCGTGGACAGTAAGTCACGAGTGTTAAACTTCACACACTGGTCTTGGCTGGCTGGGTAATAGCTCTGATACTAAGTCGAGGCAGTCAAATTACCGGGTTCACTTCTTAAGTCGAAATGAATTGGCGAACTAGGTTACCAGCTAGCTGGAGTTTTACAGTAGCTCAATTGTCCATTTGTGTTAAAAAAAAAAAAACTTACAGGTGCTAAATGCTATACACAGGATGGATGGTCAAATTTGTTGTATTGCCATGCGATCCACCCACACTACCTTTGCAGTCCACCAGTTGATTGTGATTGACACATTTGGCACCCCTAAACTACAACGTTCGAGCAATCATATCTGCAGATACAGAGGCTTAGGAAGGCCTTGAGAGGTATATGCCCCTCAGTAACATTTATGAGCTCGAGAGCCATTAAAGGCAATGCCAAAGGCTATACAATGACTGTCAGCTACTAAAAAAGCTTGTTCTAACGGTCATAAAAGATTTCATTTCATCAGTCAACAAGAAAGGAAACTGACGGCTTCACTGCATGGCTGAGTCTTGGTTATGTTCAAGGTCTATTCCCTCAACAGTTTTTCTTCTATTGTGAGTGCTTGCTCTTTTAACTTAGTTGATAAGAACTGACAAAAATGCATTTCATATTGATCAAATATTTTTATGTATTTTTACTTAGAGAACAAAAAAGTATTTTTTAAATCAGCAAATTTAATATTATCCTCATTAAATAGAATGATTAATTACATTGAAAATGTGTTAATCTCACATTTGAACATGGTGTTGAAGTGATGGGAAGGCTAACCTGCTTGGCCTACTAAGGACTGCATACCCCACATACAAACATAAAACAGGGTCACTAAACAACTGTAGCTTACTGTTGCCGGTGTGTGCATCAGTTTTACACCATTGTATTCTTGTGCAAATTACAACGCCAAGGAAAGCCGTTCACAATACACGCTCACACAACCCAGCGGTGTCTATGATGACTGGGGGGTGGGGGAATTCCTCCCTCTTCCTCTGGGTATCTTGGTCTTCAGAGAGGGGAAATATGATTATCCAGGAGGGGAATTGTTTTATCAACACCTGAAGCAGATGAATAAAAATAGAAGGATTTATGGACTGAGCACAAGCTTTCCTCTGCTGTTGGATTCATAATCTGGCATTTTACAAGTGAGACCTGGAAGAGAGGTTACAATGGTACACTGAAGTTCAAACGTCCCAAAAGTTACATAGTACAATTTTACATTTAGGTAAAAATGTGCCCCAAAATTTAAACGTTATCATACATAAAGTCATGTCATGGGAGTTTTTAGCGCACCACAGTAGACCTGGGTTGTGATTCTGCTCTTGTGAGCTGATATTCGCTGCACCTTTTGGAATAAAGTTGACATAAAATCACCTCAGTGAAAATCAAAGAATTAAGACTTACTACAGCTTCTGGAGTGCGGATGAGGAAATAAGTTTATGTCTTTGGCAGAATATGCGCTCGGCCAGTTATGAAAGGGAATGCCCGCACTTCAGGGTTACTCCACCCGGAGTACATAAATGGCCAGATGGTGCGCAAATGACAGAATTAATTAATTAATTGGACAGCAGAATAGGCAAAGTAAGGAACATGGAACTGCGCGCCTTTTTCTGACTTAATCATACGGGAGAATGTTACCCTTAATGAGCTGATGCATCACTGTGCATTACTCCTGCTATATCTAGAGGGCACCAACACGAAGAACTTCTAATTCCCCACAAAAATGCCTATGTGTAATAGGTCATTAATTTACGTGGTCGAAAACCATATAAGGTAACGATTTTTTATTTATGTATGGGGGTGAGGTGGGGGTGGGCTAGCAATGCCACCCTGTTTGGCAGCACATGCCAAAGTCCGCCACTGCTTCCATCCATCCATCCATTTTCAACACCGTTTATCCTGGTTAGGGTCGCTGGGTGCTGGAGCCTATCCCAGCTGACTCCGGGCGAAAGGTGGACCACACCCTGAGCTGGTCGCCAGTCAGTCGCAAGGCACATATAGACACGAACAACCATTCGCACTCACATTTACACCGTCACTGAGTGGGAACTGAACCCACGCTGCCCGCACCAAAGTCAGGCGAGTCACCACAAGTGACCCTACTTGTGATGAGTAAAAGCAACAGGCTAAACTGCGAGCCTGTAAACAATGGAGGCCCCTTAAGAGATACCATATGCAAACACATAGCAGTTGTATCACAACTCGGAAGGAAAAAGGTAAAGAACAGTAAAAGCAGCTATTGTTGATGGGAAAGAAATGCTTTCTCTTGACTTGCCTCAGCAAGAAACACTGGCAGCCCTGCAGTTTACGTTTCTGCTTGTTGAGCTGATTGGCTTGTAATGGATATTTCAGACAATTATCATTACTTTCTCAAGTCTCATACTATGTTGCTATCTTGTGGCTCGAATACAAAGTAGGTATTATAGGCTTTTCAATGTCCAAATGTAAATATTTAAGTAGTTAGCTATCCAGTGAAGGTCCTCCACATGAATGTGTATAGAATCTATGTGTGGCTTTAGGCCCAGTGTTGGCAAGCCTTTGCTATGCTGATGTAACATTGGGCAGTTCAACACGATATAGTCCATTGAATAGTCAAGTATTGAAGTTTATGTTAAATGCCAGTGAAATATTCATATTTCACATTGTTTAAATGTTATGGATTCCCAGCACGACTTAAAATTACGCTGATCTCACAGGTGAACACGAATAACTGCCCAACAATAGACAAAAATAATAGATTTTGCTCTATATTCTAGCTTTATTCCACTTTAAACCATAAAGCCAGCAAAGAAGTGTAAAGAGGACACAATCCTACATTTCTACCAAGGCATAAATTCAAATCTTCCAATTTTCCATTAGATAAGTGTTGTTTAAAGCCTTACTATTATTGTGACATTCAATTCCAGAACCTGTGATCTTGTCACTTAAATGAATGGCTAAAATACAAGTCATGCTACAAATAGCAAGCTATTTGAACTACATGCCGGTAACCCACACGATGTGTTTGCAGGCCTTCGAAGTGGGAACGCAAACAGTAGCTTGGCACAGAGTTCTGTTTATGTTCTCTCATTCACTGTGTTTTCTTTATTGACTCAGCAACCGGCCTTGTGCTTGGTGTGTGTGTGTGTGTGTGTGTGTGTGTGAGTGCGCGCGCGCGTGAGCGTGTGTAATTTTGATCTCATTCCACATCTTGCTTTAAATCCTGCTGGCGCTGGGGTGTGTGCCCTCATTTCAGACGCACTGACAAAGTGGCCGCTCTGAAATAAGCTGTGGCGTGTTTGCAGGAGGGAAGCAGATGCAGTTAGATGCAGTTGCATCTCTTTGATATGTGCATGAGCAACCAGCAGATTAAAAAACAGTCATTGCTGCCTGTAGAGGATAAGCAATGCAGTGAGTAAAAGGATTGACATTCCCAAAGAATGCACAATTTTATATGCTAGATTTAGCTGTGGGTGACAGAGCTTGTCATGTCATTGCAGATTTTATTGCAGAGGCTATCTTACATATGTCACATCATGATCTACAGTATAGTACATTATATTTCAAGCACATACTCCTTCTGTTAAGCACACACAGATGATTAAATGACTCATAAAGTACTATTAGAGCTGGCAAGAGTTCAAGCCTGTTAAAAACATATGTAAGCATCCAAAGCTTGAATTCCCTGAATGGTTTCATTAACAAGCAAACCTGAATATCAATGTAAAGGACTTTCACAATTACACAGCTAAAGAGAAGCATGTAAATAAGTAGGTAGTCACTTCTTTTGTTAGTTTTTATGATTACAAAAAATAATACAGACTGGTCAATTTAGTGGAGGTATGTTACACGAAACATTTTATTCTTTACTAATAATATTGAACGGTTAGTTTTAAATTGGGTGTTCCCTTTCCTGCAACTGAACTACTCCTCTGAGTGTACTTTAGGAAGAAGATATGGGGACATACTGTATGCCTTCAGAGTTTACACAGAGGTGTGAAATCGTAAACTTGCGACAACAGCATTTGCCTCTTTCCAACGAGCCAGCACATTGGGAAAGGTAAATAACAGTGATTATTCTTACTACTCTCAATCCATCTTTCTTCTACTAAAATTGAAATGTTTCTCAATGTTGTCAAGGTGAATTAAAATACAAATTATTTTGTAATCAAGTGTCACTTTGAATTTATTTTGACATTGTCTTAATAAAGTAACTGGACTGAAAGAATTATCTTCATGGGTCATAGATCATTTTCTTTTACATCCAGTATTGCAATAGCTGCTAAGTTACGTGACAGTAGGTCCACGGATCGGGACTCGGTATCGGCATATACTTAAAATCAAAGACTCACAACTCGGGTGCAAAAAAAAAAAAATTGGAATTGGGACATCCCTAATTAATTGTATTGTATACATTCATGTATGATTTCCTCAAATAACTTAAAAAGATAAAAAGGAAAATCAGTTAATATAATGAACATATACATAATTTTATGGTAATTTATCTAAAAATACAACACAAATTACAGTTATTTGGCAGCTTTAGCAGCAGAAATGTAAGTCTTTTGTCAGTCACTGCATGATGTGTGTATATTCAATGTTTTAAACGTAAGGCTCACCGCACACCGAGCATTGCGGTCGAACGGGACTGGCAAATTGTGAACAAATTAGTTGGTCACACCCTCACACACCTGCAGATTGACTATTGTGCACCTACCAACCGGCTGCAACAGAAATTCCCCTGGTGTTATTATCAGGGAACAACCTTTTGAGGATCCACATATGCAGTATTATTTTATTGAACGGCAAACAACATGGGACGGTTGTCAAGGAAGAAGCAGATTGCCCTGGCCGCTGTTGCTATATTATGGTAATACAAAGAGAGGAAACAGGCGAGAATGAAGAGTATGGATATTTGAGAGGCCTCATTTGGCAATTTAGCTACAGTGACTTTCCAGGCTTTGCTTTTCAGCAACAGATACATATGAAATTATAAATATACTTAAATATCCCTGCAGAACACAACATATATACTGTATATATATGCTGTATATACTTTATTGGTACGGTTTAGTGGCCGCCAGCTGTCTCTTGCTTTGTGCCCGGAAACAGAATTTTGTTGTGAAAGATCAGGAGAATCAACATGGCATTTTTGATTGGCTGTATCATCTGCGATGTTGCAACACCATTTACTTGCAATTCAAATTTCGAATCGCAAAAATTGTGATTTGAATCGTGGCAGCCGCCTACTCGCAAGGGAGCACCGACCCAGAATGGGGGGCACACGCTGCCCACAAGCTCCCAGTTGTCCATGCCAACTATAGATAGGAAAGTAAAATGACATGTTTACACACAGCATTTTGTCATGAGCTGTTTAGATATGCAGTGTTGACATAGGAGAGAAATGAGTGTGATTCACTTCTCATATAAAAGTCCAACTTGTCAGCAAGTGCGACAATATAGAATAGGATGTCGGCTAGTGGGCAAACTGATATGTGATGTTACTATACAATATAATATGCTGCTATATTGTTACAGAAATACAAGCCTTAAAGCCCCTTTGAGCTAACACCGATTTAGATTTGATGAGTAAAGCATGGATTGGCGACAAAGCACTTCATTTCAGCAAGAAAACTGAATGTGGCAGCTTCTCCTTGAGTTGTCAAGCAAATGTCATCGAGACAGTAAATGGAACAGAAGTGGCAATGGAAAAGGAAGAAATTCCACATTGCATAACAACCCGCTTTGAGTTCTATTATCTTGGCCACAGCGTATTATATAGCTGCCAAATCTGTCAAAAGCAACAGTCTAGTTGGCTAAGCTGACACACACACACACACACACACTCAGAAAGAATTACAGACATCTCTTTAAATGTAATCACGACACCAAATAACTATGGTGTAATAATCTGCAGACTGACAAATTGGCACAACTGTGTTATTTCATAACAAATGATATAGATTAAGATTCAGACAACTTAATTGATTCCATTCAACTATGTTATCCATTTATCCAGGGTCGGGTCGTGGGGACATCAATTTATACAGGGAAGCCCAGACTTCACTCTCCCCAGCCACTTCGTCCAGCTCTTCCTGAGGGATCCAGAGGCATTCCCAGGCCAGCCAGGAGAAGTCGCCTCCGGGGCCTCCTATCAGTGGCTCATGCCCGGAACACCTCACCAGGGAGGCATCCAGGGGGGTTCATAACCAGATACCCAAGCCACCTCATCTGGCTCCTCTCAATGTGGAGGAGCAGTGGCTCGACCCTGAGTCCCTCCCGGATGACTGATCTTCTCTCCCTATTTGTAAGGCAGAGCCCGGACCCCTTGCGGAGGAAATTAATTTTGGCCGTTTTTAGCCAAGATCCACAGCTCGTTATCATAGGTGATGGTAGGAACGTAGATCGGTCAGTAAATTGAGAGCTCGGCTCCTTCCTTACCATGAAAGACCGATGCAGCTTGTGCATCACTGCATTCGCTGTACCGATCTGCTCGTCTCCTTGTCCATTTTTCCCTCACTCATGAACAATTCCCCTATATACTCGAACTCCTCCACTTGGGATAGGATTTCTAACTGCAAAGATTACCTGCTTAATTTGTCTGTCGTTTTAATTTCACTCATTACTACAGAGTCATGTGCAAAGGTTTTACTAACTTTGTTATGAATCTATCCAAGCTAACAAATCTATCTATCCATACGTCGATCGGTCTGTCGGTCTGTCTGTCTAAACCCTGTTTATAACATAGACATATGAAGATACTGTATGTGCAAACTTAAAAAGCCCAGACTCCATGAAAGAGGATTGTATAAGAAAACATCCATCCATCCATCCATTCTCAATACCGCTTATCCTGGTTAGGGTCGCAGGGCGCTGGAGCCTAACCCAGCTGACTTCGGACGAAAGGCGGCCTACACCCTGAACTGGTCGCCAGTCAGTCGCAGGGCACATATAGACACGGACAGTCATTCGCCCTCACATTCACGCCGTCACTCAGTGGGCACTGAACCCACGCTGCCTGCACCAAAGTCAGGCGAGTGTACCACTACACCATCAGTGACTTTATCATAAAAATAAATTGCAATAATTGTAGTAGTAATGATTTATCCATGTTCTTTTTGGGACTATGATTTTAAATAGGTAAATGTGTTTTGCTGGTAAATAATTTGCAAAATACTGTGAATAATCACAAACGATACTTTCATATGGTAGTGGTACACGTATGCAATAATGTTTACATGTATGTTAATCATATGGTAATAATAATGTTGAAAATTAAGTGGGTTTTCCCAGGGGAAGAGGGGTAGGAGCCGCAGCCAAATGTCGCATTTGCAGCTGAAATGATGGAAATTCCCCATTGTGGGACTAATAAACGTTATCTTATATTCTAAATATTAATTATATAAATGTACTTTTGAATGTATATGCCCATTTTCCTCAAGTGACATAGCAGCAGTGATTTACAAATACATTTTCGGTCATTGTTCATTGCTTGTTAATAAACGTTTCTTAACTTTGTCGTGTACAAGCTTGTGCGTCATCCGCAGCAAAGCTATGAGTTAGCATCAATAAACAACATGTTTCGGCCATTTTATTTTGACGACAAAAGTCTTTCAGTCCGAAACATAAAATGCACATTTGGGCCATTTTCGGCCGCTGAAATTTTGGTGCATCACTACCCAGTAGTTTATTGATCCCGGTGCGAGCAATTCATTTGCAGCTTCCAGGTCCAAATGGACATTCAGCCACAACAGACAAACACTTAATAAAACATCATAAAAGCCATGGCAAGTAGGTAGGTAGATACTGTGGATGCTGGGGAGAATAAAAAAAAAAAACTCAACGCTGGTGTTGGTGACAAGTGGTAAAAGCACATGTTGACAACTATTATTGCTAACTTTTAACAAGATTTTTTCAATCAAACCATGTGCAACAAGACACAGTCATGACTGGATGAGTCATGCTATTGAAATTGAAGCCCTCATAAAAACATATCATTACGTGTACTCGAGGGCAGCTCATTTGAAGCTTGTAATATTTTGTTAGTGTTACCAAGTTACAGAAAAAAATGTGGGCTACATTTTATGCAGGTTTACACCCTTTGTACATTGTTATACAGCATTATTCCACCTGACAACACTACAGTAAGCATAACACATTCACTATCTAGAAAGGTCGGACATGTAATGCAATGGCTGCCATTGTGACTGCCAAATAGGCAAAGACATTTTGTTTCTCTTTTTTGTAAGAAAAATCATTGTTCTTCATTGGTAAGCCTGGTTGGTTTTCAAAAATCTCACATCAACACCCACTTCAAGAGCGAAGACCACAGTTAAACCTGTTGACAGATCTTTGTACCAATCAAGTCTGCAAGGCTGGAAATAGTCACCCACACTTTCAAGTACACGGCATGTTGAAAAGGAATTTAAGCGATGGTGAAGGTTGAAGCAAGCCACATTTCTCTGCTATGTCAGTGAAAGCCTTTGCTGAATAGAAAAACAGATTACTTCATGAACAGCATAAAGAGTGGCCTTTCAGTTCAGGAATCATTATTTTTATTTTTAACAAATCCTACACTTGCCTGACAGCATATGGAGTTTAAGAAGTAGTAAGTCACTACATCAGGGAGCTGAAAATTACAACAGCTAAGTGACAAATGTAACTGCAATAAAAAGCCAAATGCAATTGATCCATAGTTCTACAGCTGGGCAGATGAAATGTCTATTGTCAGTATTCTTTATTAAAATAAATTAGTGGAGGAATTATGAAGGGCAAAAAGGGGGGACAAATCAGCAGTGAACAATTACTCCAGGCAACGCTCAAACAGTGTAGCTCCAAAAGCGTAATTACATCCTGCCATTCACCGCAATGAAAACACAGAGACAGGAAGATGTAAGGCAGCCCAGGACGACAAGCAGGAAATGGATATAAATATATATGCTCACAACAAGCTGCCCACATGCTTTTATGTGCCACTTAATATGTGTCAGCTATGTTGTCGACTTTGTACGCTTCAGAAATTCCTCACTAGGTGTGCTGGCTGAAAACACAGAGGGTCTTATTTTGAGGTCATGCAGTCCCATGTAAATAAACCTCAAAATAGACAAATAGAATGGCTTAAGATAGAACTGTTCAATGCACAGCATATATTTGTTCTACTGCCTTCTAAAGATATGTCACTCATTGAAAGCCTTCTAAATTTAAGACACGTAGACATAAATTAAGGAATAAATCCTTATTTTGTCAACAAATAAGTTAACGAGATGGATAAAACGCATTTTATATTGCATATTGTCATCAAAATTCAAAGTGACTAAACAGTCAAGAGTCCAGAGTCCAGGTTTTCACCCAAGCAGCCTGGATTCAACTGTCAATGAGGGAACATAATCTCGAGGTATGAAACAATTTACGGTTTACACATAAACTGCAAGTGCAATAACGTTACAGGTTAGTATTACTGTTTCAAGATTGCATTATTGTTTTATTACTGCATTTATAATCTTTTCAAATTGTAATTGTTTTACAGATTCTCCGATCCACTCATCCCAAGAGCAAACAAAGGAGACTATGAAAAACCTAGAGGCAATAGAATTATTATTTTTCTTTACTTTCAAAAGAGGACAAGGGCAGAATTGTGGGCGTATTTAGGTTCCAATAAGACTGTGGATGGAAAATGAATCAAATTATGCTGTTTGCAGTTAATGCAGTAAAAATAAATAAAGAAAACATTTTAAAAAGTCAAATCTTTTAAATCTCCGTGACCACTAAAGTTAGCCATTGAAACCATGCTCGCTGTTAGTTAAATATATACAGTGTTGACTGAGTGCAATTCATGGGGCCTTGCATGCATAAAAATCTATTTTGGTGGGTGCTGTTTACATTGTTTAAAGTGCAAAATCTAAATAAGTGTAGGGTTGCTGATTTTACTGGATGATATTTATAGGGATGCAACTAATCAATTAATCTGTCGATTATTTTTCAATGAATCGGATTTTTTTAGATTTATTTTTTTTTACATTTCCATTCCTTTATTCAAAACCAGGACGTTATATAAAGCTGACAGTGCAGAAATTGCACAAACATAAATTGATTTTGATTCAGTTACTGGTTTTGTCATAACAGGTCAGAAAATAGGCAAAACTGTTGATAACCGCTTTAAAAGATGTTTGCAAATGTCTTATTTTGATGGAAGCCAAAGATAATCAGTCTGCTTTATTGTTATAATCTATCCTTCCATCCATTTTCTGTGCTGCTTATCCTCACTCGGGTCGCGGGCGTGCTGGAGCCGAGCCCAGCTATCTTTGGGCGAGAGGTGGGGTACACCCTGAACTGGTCACCAGCCAATCGCAGAGCACATATAAATCAACAACCACTTGCACTCACATTCACACATACGGGCAATTTAGAGTCTTCAATTAACCTACCATGTATGACAAATATAATAATAACAGGAACTGCAGATTTAAAACAAACAATTTCGGAACATATAAAGATCATAATACAGTATTAGACAAAAAAAAAAAAAAGTTTGAGAGGTACAGTACGTGCAGTCTTACTACAAATTACAACCACAACAATTAACGTGTTGTTATGTGAATATGTATCAGCCTCTGAGCATTGCCGGTAATATTTTTGTGGAGGCAGCACTTTTGATAGAACACTCGTATTGGACTTAGGAAATTAGAACGTGCAGGTGGTTAGGTTTCATTATTGTATTGTAAATACTTTGGGGTATGGATTTTTTTGTAAAGACAACTAAAATCAATTTGAGGGCACTCTTTTCAAAGATACTGTAATGACTTGTCAGCATTTTGGAGACAATTAATATTGTAAAATATTAAATGTGATTACCTTTAAACTTATGGTACACACCAAATGCAGTGCAAGAGGTCAAGCATGTGATTCATCTCCTGTTGTGCATTTACAGTGCACTGGAACCTTTGTGCGGTGTATTTAGGTCATTGTTGAATAGCTGAGCCTGTTACACAAAAAAAATCCCGAGTATGTGACCATGCATTTATCAGCAGCATTGTTGCGGGAGTTGGGGGACATTAAGAAACCACTCTCTGGAGGCATGAGCATCATCCAGTGAGAAGCAGCGTCTCGGGAAGCACCATTTTAATTAAAGCCTCGTTGTTGATCAAGGATATAACCACTGAGAAAAGAGATATAAAGTAAGATCGGTGGCACAAATGGCCACAACTGGTGGCTCATGAACATCAACAGTGACTCACGTGGCTTCGAGTGTCAGTACAAAACACCATTTATCTGCGCTGTGGTACATAGCAGACCTCATAAGATGATGACATATATAAAAATTAACGTTCAACCCTTTGAGCCTAAAGCAGCATGCAGTACAGCCAGTTGGTACGCTGACTGACTGTTTCCAGCAATCTTACAAAAGTTAGTTTGAATGGCAGTAACAGTAGTTCACGAGGCACAAGCAAACATGCTGTGCGATCAGCAGTACTGGGAAAATTACTTTAAAAGAGTAATTAGTTATTAGTCATTATTTACTCTCCCCAAAAGCAATTGAATTTGTAACTGAATTAATCATAATTGTAATTAGTTATCAAGAAATGTAATTATTGCATTAATTTTTTTAATGACCTTGAAAAGCCGGCTTTTTTGGAACATGTTGCAGCCATAAAATTCTCAGTTAATGATTATTTGCTAAAAACAATCAAGTTTATTAGTTTGAACATTAAGTACCTTGTCTTTGGAGTGTATTCAATTAAATATAGGTTGCACATGACTGGCAAATCATTGTATTCTATTTTTATTTATGTTTAACACAACGTCCCAACTTAATTGGAATTGGGGTTGTAGAGCAATAAAAATAACAGTACATGTTTTAGAAATTTTGATATTTATTACACCTTGTTGAGAGTCGTATTTCGAGAATGACTGTTCACATACATCATACAGTCAAGTACATACAAATCAAACTTAATTTGTTTTTGTTTTGTGGCACTGTTGTCATCTCTTCTGATGTTAATGGCCACTAGTTTCGTAGAAGTATGTCCTGTTTAAAGATGTTTTATCAGGTTGTAATTGCTCTACTCTGACATGAACAAGCACTTTTGTCCGTGCCATAATGTGCATTCATTGCATACATTCTTTCCTTTAATTCCGTTCACGGAAAAACAAGTAGTGCCTATAATTTCAGTTAAAGAAGGCTGCTTAACCTGTACATTTGTTGTTGTTCGCCCTTCATGTTGTTGATCGTTTCCTCAACCCTCACAACTCACTACTTGTGTTGACTCGTTGTGTGTACTGTACGTCTGTGTGTGCAGTCATCATCGCTTTCATTTGTGTCAACACTTTCTCAATTCAACATCTGGTTGGCTTACAATGAAATTTGACTCGACCTCCACCAGTCTTCATAATTTATGCAGTTGTCTCAGGGCTCTACACTAACTTTTGCACTAGTAGCACGGGTGCGACCACCAGTACATGATTTGGTGGCACAATTTTTTGAGGCGATACAGCATGACAATGGCAAACCATAATTTACCTATTTATTTACCTGTAGTCCCAAACAGAACATAGATAAATCTTTACTACTACAATTAATGCACTTTATTTTAATGAGTTTATTTTCCAATACAATCCTCTTGAAAGGAGTCTGGCCTTTTTTTTAACTTTGCACATACAGTATCTCCATATGTCTATGCTACAAACATGGTTTAGACAGACAGACAGATTTGAAGGTTTTCTCTCTCTCTCTCTCTCTCTCCCCGCCGAGGAGAAAAAAGGCGACTTTCAACCATTAAAACATGTACTAGCGCAAATGTGACAAGATCAAATTTTTAATCGCACAAGCCGAAAAAAAAGGTTGCATATGCGACCAATTTGGTCACAGTTTAGCGATCTCGCTGGTTTGATGAAAACAGCTTCAATGAAGTAATAATCAGTAACGTTTCATCTTATATATTGTGGCGGTAACGGTAGGTCTGTCACGATAATTACTATATTGACTGATGACCCAGAAATAAAACAGACTCGATGGTTTTTCAGGACTCGCCAAACTGTCGTTGTGGTGAGCTGGCGCGTGGCTCACACAGTGAGCAAGTTGGACGGCTGTGTCATTAGCCACTAGTGGGTTCATGGAATGCCAGCGGACCGGTACACTTTTGCCGTTGTTGCCTGCGTCCAATACTCCACAGCCTTGCTACATGTGCAATACATAGATTCATACAACAGAGACACTTAAGGGAAAGTTTACTGCTTGTTGTGTTTGCGAGCTAACGACCAGCCTTCAAGCAAACGAGTTGAGGAGATCAACAGCTCTCACCACCGCAGTTGTCGTTAAAACATCAGATTTTATCCCTGAGTTGTTGTGTGTGTTAGTCCCCAAGTCACACATAGGGTGACGTTAACCGTTTATTAAGCATAACCTCAGTGGCACACGTTATTCAGTCAATAGTTGACTAAAGCGAACGTCAACGTATATTTGATTGACAGGTGAAGGACTCGTCTTCCGCAGACCAACCACACAGTAGCCGGGTTTACGTGGAGACTTTTTTGTCATTCCGATGAAAATAATTCAGATTGAAAATCCCCCGGTCAACTATTTACATGTGACGTGATTTATTCCGATTTCCGAGTTCCGATATACATGTGCACTACTCGGAACAGCCGTGTGACATGCGCACTGCGTCGTGAACGTCACGTCATATATCAAGATGGAGGTCCGTCGTTCATTCAGCACAGTGGTTGGGATTGTTTTTATTTTATTATTTTTCAAAAACACCTTTTAATTAGTTAAAAACAAGATTTCCATCGCATACGAGCGCCGTCGGGAGCTGCCATAGTTACGTCGTGCATAAACGATGACTGCGCTTTTACGTCAAGCCGAAGCATGTGCAGACGGAGCTTTTGCCGGCTCTATTTCAAATGATGGCATAAATGGCGTAAATTTACTTCTGATCGGTTTGACAAAAGGAATCTATTACACCCGCTGTGAAACTGAAAGAAATTCTATCCGGAATCGGCCTGCTTATTCCAACTGAGGTGTTTATACGGAGCATTTTCATTTGGTTTAGGCTTCTAAAGTGATTATAATTGGAATACAGGGCTCCATGTAAACCAGGCTGGTCAGGCAGCTCTTTACCGTATTCTCTATTTCAGACCCAGGGGGATCCATATAACAAAGTAAAAAAAAAATGTTCATAAGAACACTAATAATAACAACAATACTGATTTAAAAGCAAACATAAATAAATTATAAAAACTAATAAGGGCATGCCTTATTTTTCATGATTTCAGAGGCATTAGAAAACAACAATATTATCGTTTGTCGTGATAGTTTTTGAGACAATGTATCGTCTTGAAAATATTGTTATTGTGACAGGCCTAAGTAACAGCGTTATCACAACTGAAAAAGTAATAAGATTACACTTTACTGAAAAAAGTAAAGCTGTTTATGTATAATGCCATTAATCCCATCACTGGTAATCAGACGTGTTTACGCAGATCTCCATTAGCTGCCACACATGGTAACAGCTACTCTCCCTAGGGTCCATTACATCAACAATTAAAAATTACATATCTAAGCGAGGTAATTGAGGATGCAAATTATAAAACTGTTACCAATAATGATTTGTAATATTTCTCGAGATACTTTTTAAACACCTTAATGGAATTAATGTTTATAATTTTATCATACAAGTTATTCCACATTGCAATACACCAAAATTTAACAGATTTCTGCATATAATGGGATGTTGCTGAAGGGAAAAAGAAGTCCCTGCGAAACCTGTAAAGTATAATGATCATGCACTTGCATAATGCAAAGTATAATGATCAATGCAGCATACAGCATTGTTTCCCACCCATTTTCATCCATCCATCCATTTTCTGAGCCGCTTCTCCTCACTCGGGTCGCGGGCGTGCTGGAGCCTATCCCAGCTGTCATCGGGCAGGAGGCGGGGTACACCCTGAACTGGTTGCCAGCCAATCGCAGGGCACATAGGAACAAACAACCATTCGCACTCACAGTCATGCCTACGGGCAATTTAGAGTCTCCAATTCATGCATGTTTTTTGGGATGTGGGAGGAAACCGGAGTGCCCGGAGAAAACCCACGCAGGCACGGGGAGAACATGCAAACTCCACACAGGCGGGGCCGGGGATTGAACCCGGGTCCTCAGAACTGTGAGGCTGACGCTCTAACCAGTCGGCCACCGTGCCGCCCCACCCATTTTACATTGGAAAAATCTCACATCACAGCACGAAACAAAAATGTCACGAAGTATGAATACTGAAATAATGATGACCACATCTCAATTTAATCACAAATTTACTTAATGTAAAACCAGGTCATATTTAATTGAACACAAAGCTGATATACTCGCAGGATGCCATGACTTATCCTGTAGTATGAATGGCAACCTCAACCATCAACCAGTGAAGCCAATTATATATGTCAATAGCACTTACACGAAGAACATCGTACTGCTCTGTTTTGCACAAGCTGAAACTTATTAATATTTTTTTGGAAAGCACTAGACCAGACCACTGAGCAGTATGCAAGATGTTACCTGAGCATTTGTAACATTTGTAACAATTGACTATTCATTTAAGACGTCGGCATAGCACTTTGTGAAAGACAAAGCATAGCCCATTTTAATCACTATACTGTCTTGTCAATGTGTGTGGTTCATGACAGTTTCTCATCGAAAGTCAGAACCAAAGTTTTATATTACAGACCTGTTCTAGTTCATGTGCATGCAATTGGTTGTTGATCTTTAGTATGTGATACCAACTTGTTGTTAGGAACCCATTAACACACAATATATAATTGTCTGCAGAATGTTTTTTAGCTGGCAGATATTGTCCGCTGCCGCACAGCATTGGAACAGGTTGTGTCATCGGCATATATTATTAACACGGCATCTTGAAGTCTTTCATTTAAAAACAATTAAGACAGGAAAGGGCCAAGGCAACTCCTCTGTGGAACACATTTGTATTGCTGGCCAAAAATTACCATTAAAAAGAACATCTTGCTTCCTATGAGATAACTTTACTGTTACAATATTATAAAAGAGATAAGCCATTCATTTTGTTTATTCATTATCCAGTATACAAGCTTTTTCCTGCATAAAAAAAAATGCAAAACTGCCAAATTACAAGCCCCTCTGCCCCGAGAAGCTCTGACAACATGAAAAGCGTTGCCAGTATAATATTTAGCTATAACTGCGGTACTACGCTGCACCAAATGAGTGGCACTGTACCAAAAACCAGTTGGAAGTCGCTCCTAAAACTGTCGAAGAAGAAGTAAAGCACTACATAAAAACACCAAAAAAAGAACAACAACAACAACAGCAAATGTGTCGCACGATTTTGTGGATTTTCAAGCAGGTAAATGTTGCTTCTTTCGTAAACAGCAACATCCGATTTCGTATTACACCCTACTCCCTGAATGTGATGAGCACAGTTCAGCAGTGAACTAACACTTCTCCAAATAAGAGGCAAAGCGTGCACTGAAAGCATCCAGACTTCAGTTCAATACATGACATGTAAGCACCATTGTTTTTAAGGGGAAAGTTTTTTTTATTATTATTAAAAATTCAGATGGGAACTCACACTTTGGCACTTGATTACTTTCAAAAACAAACAATTGTAACTGGAATGTGGCTGGCTTAAATCCGAGGAACAGATGGGAAAATATGGGTGCAGAAAGTGAAGCTGCAATTCACAACTTCCTTAACCATTACTGTTAAGATCCCTGTGGGTGGAGAACTTAATTTCCGCCTGGTACTCTCTCTGTAGAGCTGCTCGGTGGCCAGCAACAGATGGCGATCTGTGTAAAACAGGACTTTGAGCGGGGGAAAAAAGAGCAATCACTTAGCTACTCTTCTATGGATTCATAAAAAAAGATAGATCTATAAAAGGCCAGGGTATTCTAGCAAAAATGCCACTCTACAAATCAAATTGTCTGCCTCACTGTCAGCATCCTGCCCTTGACACCACGACTATAACCAAATTAAATCAACCGAAATCCTCATTACAGTGATTTTACCAACTCATTCTGAGGAACAAAACACCCAAGCAAATCTGTAAATTAATGTTAAAAGCAGATGAACAGAAGGATTTTGGATTAACAAGAGGGGATTTGTGAAGTCAACGTCACTCAGAGAGCAAACGGATACAATCAAACATCTTAATTAATGGTGTGACAGATAGATAATTGTGTCAGTTTATTCTCTGCTCGCTTGTTCAATACCCACAGCGAAGCAGCAGAGGGTAATTGTTTTAGAACACTGCAGTCAGGTGAAAATCATCTATCCCACAGAATCCACTGCTCCGCATTTGTAAAACTTCTTTCGTGCATTAAATGGCACATTTATTCTTAAATTGTTAGCAGGAACTCCAGTACTTTGAAAATCACAGTCTCGAACAGAGCAGATTCTTAAAATCAAGACGGCAATTTTTTGAACCACTAACCAGCACCAATGTCAAAGCTTGATGGCTGTGTTTGTACAAAAATTGCTCTCGAGGACAGAGAGAGATTCAAAGCAAATATACTGTGGCATTATCATATGTAGCCATGGCGGCAAATGGCTTTCAGCTGTAATGAAATGGGTTACGAGATCAGGCGAGGCCATGCTGGAGCCTACAGTAAGCCAACATCTTGGGAGCTGGATCCTATCAGTTGGGAACTGGAATATCAACAGCAAAAAAAGTGCAATGGGAGAAGAACAAAAAAGCACTAGCAGTAACATTTGTGCACAGGTTACTGACTAAAATAGGACAAGGAAGGGATGGTGGCATTCACGAAAAGGTGGAATAGATTCTAAGAGCATCCAAGGATGGAAAAATAGCAAAATGGCAGAAAAAATATTTGTGCTAAATCAAACCAGAGAGGCTGGTGATCTGTGCTCCAGAATTCTAATAGGACAGTAGCCTAACGCTAACACAATCATGCTGGCCATCAATCACCCTGACAGAGTCAAAACGACCACAAGCTCAAACCAGCGATGAGGTGCGAGCTTATTGGCGCGCCATGCAATAGGTCAGCACTATTTCCTGGTAAAATGCTTCAAGTGCCAGCCTCCTCATAACTGATGAGCAATTAGCACAGGTTGTGTAGGTCACGCGTTCAACTCGAGCATCCAGTAAGAAGGTGAAAGCATGAGTGATGGCCCGATCAGAAGATATTTAATGTGTACACATTTCACTCTGCACCCACTGGCACTATTGCAGTTTATGGCAGAAAACAAATGATTATTGCTGTCTATTAAAGCATAGATAATATAATTAGTCAGCATAGTTATTTCAGAGGAAATCAAGCAAAGCAGAAATCACATCATTATCCAGATCCAACAACATCATTGAATAAACAGGACCCTTTTGCATGAGAATCAGAATTACAAACAAGTAGCTGGTATGAGAGTCCGCCATAACATGCTCCATTTACTTAGCCTTGAAATATACTTCTATGGACGGCGCACTGATTTCTGTTCTCATTCAATATGTATTAGACAGTTCAGTGAGAAGAAATTATGATTGCTTAATGCTATTTCCCACATATAATAATAATAATAATATCCATCCCTACATTTTCCCTACTGCCTATCCTCACTAGGGTCGCAGGCGTGCTGGAGCCTATCCCAGCTATCTTTCGGCGAGAGGCGGGGTACACCCTGAACTGGTCGCTAGCCAATCACAGGGCACATATAAACAAACAACCATTCGCACTCCAATTCACCCCTACAGGCAATTTAGAGTCTTTAATTAACCTACCATGCATGTTTTTGGGATGTGGGAGGAAACCGGAGTACCCGGAGAAAACCCACACAGGCACGGGGAGAACATGCAAACTCCACAGAGGCGAGGCCGGATTTGAACCCGGGTCCTCAGAACTGCGAGGCAGATGTGCTAACCATTGTTCACCTTGCCGCCCGTTAATAATAATAACAATAATGCAGCCAAAATAATAAACACAGCCTTATTCAAGATAAACTCAACTCGAATGGTAAAGGTGAATTTATAACTGCATCAAGCAAGAGGATCTTCCAACAAGTCAGTCACTTAGAGCAGAGTGTGGACAGACACCAGCATGCTAGCAGAGGACAAGCCAGGAAAAAGCACTTATCATCCTCCAAGTAGGCAGTAGCACTGAGGAGCTCAACGAGGCCAGAAAGAATCACAGATACAAGACTACAGCACACGAGGGAATCTTCCTTCACACATTTGCTTCATAAACATGTCACGATGTAAGCATGGCTATGACATCCATGACACTAAATAGTAAGCTCATCCTGCTTAATGGTAATCTTACACTCAGATTTAATGAGGTCTAATATATTTGATCTAGAGTATCTGCTTACTTCCGGGACTTCAAAAGCTCTTCAATGGTTGTTGGTGGTTGGAGTTCAAGCACCTTCACTTCACCAACACCTTACCCCTTTTCTCCCCCCACCCCACCCCTTTAAATCCACTCCAAGCATAGTGAAGGGTTCAACTAAATGCAAAAGCAACAGAATTACCCACGACCTGGACAGGTTCAACTTGTTAACAGATGGCCAGCTGGTGATCATCAGTAGGTAATTCCACTGTTCTGGTTTTGTCTGCTGGTGCACTGATATTCCAAGAGGTTATTGTGCTGCAAACCTGCTTTCAAGCATATCAAACTAAGCACTGTGTAGGAGTAAAGAGACATGATGGATTAATTCCCTTACTGAGACATCATGGGTGGCAGTTGCTGAAATTAGATGCCTTGTGGTACCATTATTGGGCTTGTAAATTAGGTCATCCTCTTGAAATATAGACCTCGGAGGACATGCTCGCTCTCTTCATTAAAGACCAGAATTATTATTAGTATTTTTAACTCAAATGAGGCTACCCTTAATATCATGGAAAATCAAAACAGTCAAACATCTGCCTCATCAGTCAGACTGATGTCCCACTTGGAGGGGAGCTTTATTTATCATTTGCCATTTAATGACATAATAAGAGAATGTCACAAGGATACGTCTTTCATTCCTGAAAGCATTTTGCTAACATTAGAAACACACAAGAAGTAATGGCAGGAGCAGTTATCGGCAACCTGTCCATCAGCCTGTAATAGATAACTGTTGCAAAAGCAAGAAAAATGTCAGGAGTGCACTTACAACTCCGGGTGACGTGAATACAATCCAATCCAAGCAATTTGAGACACGACAGCACCTGCTTGTTTCCCTTAATGGCCCGTATGCTGCCAGTAGGAAACGACTCATTCACGAGGCAGTGAACTTGTAAAATTAATTGGTTCAGTGGCAGCCAAACTCAACTATCATCCACACTGACACAATAAAAACTGAACTACAGGGTCTTCGGAAAGTCACTTTGTACTTATATAAATATGTGGAATCTGTCTCCAAACTTCAACCCTGGGGGCCATTTGCAGCACATTTTTTTAATTGGTCTGCACATTATAATAATAAATAAAAATGGAGGTTCACAACAGAAGGCTGGGAGAAAAAGTTGAAAGATCCAGCCATCCATTTCTAATAGCGCTTGTCCTTATTAGGGTGGCGGATGAGTTTGTGACGGGATACACACTGAACTGGTCACGGGTCAATCGCAGGACGCATATCGCCAACTTCAAGCCTTCATTAAACGTAACATCCATGTTTTTGGAATGTGGGAGGAAGCCAGAGTACCGGGAAAAACGGAGGAGAATTTTGAACAGGCAGGCCGAAGCCCGAATTCGAACCCCCAAGATATGCTCAACATTTGCCCACCGTGGTGCCCCGTGCTACTTTTAAAGATGTTTAAGTAAAAAAGGATATGCACAAGTTATCGCATTTTAGTCACGATAATCTTCGATATTTAGAACGCGATGACAATCATTCCAACTTTTTGCTTCGTCGCCAATAACACAAAGCTTTTTTTCCAATCCATTTGACTGCTTTGCATACGTTGACATCCAGTGCATCGGATTGGCTTTCGAATGTTTCACAAACACATGAGTGGCTTTCATCTCCCTTCCACTGGTCTAGCGAGAGACAGCAGCCGAGTGGAGGGCCCTCAAAGGAGCAATGATGTACTTTTGTTGTTGTTGAGTGCACACATCATCAGACAAGAGGAAATGATGCGCTTCCTGCTTACCTCCAGACAGTCCAGACTGATGAAACTGGCGATAGCAAATCCATCAATGATATCCTCTTCCTGTGAGCTGGACTCCCGTCTCTTCCTGCGGGGGGTGGCCGCTGCGGGGTGCGGCGCCCTTTTCGCCTCCCTCCTCGGACCGCGTCCCTCCCTGTCCGAGTACGGGGAGTTGGGCTCGGGGCCACGGGGGTCCCCGCTCCCCGTCTCCCGCAACTTTCGCACCCTCTCGCGCTTGGGTCCCTTCTTCAATTTCCCATCCATGTTAGGGGGAGGGAACGAGGGGAGGAGGGGGCGGAAGACGAGGAGGCGGGGGCTCGGAGTGTCAAAACCAACGCAAACGCAACTCCACGGGAGACGCTGTCTGTCTGCGTCGTGGAATCACAAACAAGACCCTGTGGGCAATCCGAGAGTGTGCTGCGGCGACCACAAACGACCGCGTGTAAATCGCGCCTTAAACACTCAATGACCTTGAATAAAAAACCTCGCCAATATCCATTACGACGCGCAAACGTTGACGAATCCACACGCAGTCGGGAGAGGGGAAGGCAAAAGCCACGCGTTTGGCTCACGAATCCGCACCGTCTCGAGGCGCTATCTGCTCCAGCAGGTGCAAAATGGCAGAAATAGTTCCACATCCACGCATTAGACTCGCTTTGTAACTTTTGTCGCACGGGAACACTGACAGACAGCGCCGACGCCGATCCTCGCTCCGGGGAGCAAACAGTGCAGCGAAATCATCTTGCTGGTCGTTGTTGTTACCCCACCTCCCCGATCCATGATCCAGTGTCAGCAAGAGCTCAGGGTACCGTCTTGTCGAGAACAAACGAGGAGTGATGTGGTCCTTCAATAATCCCGCGTGTCTTTTAAGCCATTATTCCCGGCTGTGCTTGTGCGCAATATTTCCTCAACGATCCGAAGCGTCCGAGTTCGACAGCGGCGTGGCGTCAAATCAAACTCCATACGGCGGAGAAGCGGTCCATTCCAGCTCGGATCATGTTGGCTTCCCCCCACAAATCCACTCCGGTCCGTCCCTTGATTGCTCAGTGGCTCACGTTGCTCTCTAGTCGCATAATAAGCGTTTGATAAGAGTCCTTAAAGCGACAGGAGTGATTAAAATCTTTCTCTCTCTCTCTCGCTCTCTCTACATAGCATCCTTTCATCCGAAATGAAGAGACGGTCAAGCTTGAGAGAAACCACATAACCGACGTATTTACGCCACTTCTGGATTACAATTTAGCATGAAGCTGCTGTTAAAAACAACATCGATTAAAAATAATAATAATAACAAAATTAATATAATAAATAATACAATCAATTAAAGGAACAATTAAAATTTTTTTTTTTTTAAAGAAACATACATTTAAAAAAAATCGAGAACTGTCGCTCCCGGAATCTCACACATGACACTATTTTAATCTGTCAATCAGAAGTGCTGGCACGTCTTGTATTTCCTCCTGTGTGCGCGCGCGCGCGCACACACACACGCACACACACACACACACACACACACAGAGACGAAGACACCTATCAGGTTTTGACAAGCTGTCTTGTCATGGTTGACATGCTGGGCATTTTCCCAATCGTCTGAGCTGGTTCCCTTAGCAGACAACCACAAATGAAAAGGGGTATCTCATTGTCAATTTTTCTGGAGGAAAACAAAAAACAATAATAATAAAATAATGGCAACATATGACACTCTCCCCGTCCTTGTGAGTGAGAGTTCTTTAGCTGGTGGGGAAGGGGACAATGTCAGGGCAGAGTTCTGCAATGAGAACGAGCCTTCCTACTCTTTAATTCAAATGTTTAGTTATCTTGATCTAAAATATTAAAAATGAATTCCATTAAACATTTCACTGACTTGTGTAAAAGGTTTAGCACACTTTGAATGATACGTAGATTTATGCAAATACAGTGAAGTGCACAAATCTTGTGCACTGCAAGCTTTTTTATTCAATGACTCTTTGAAAGATTAATTAGGGTTCTGTTCCATTTTTTTTTTTTTTTTTTTTTTGGGAGAGGGAGGTACTCCTACCAGCTAAGTACAGCTAAATACTCCAATGCAACTTTAACCTCTAGGCAGGGACGCACATAAATTGTGTGCAGGGGCAATAATAAAACAGCACCAGATTTAAATGTGTGACTGTGCATTTGTGCACCAAACATTTTGCAGTACAGACTATGAGCCGCTTGGGCAGCCGTGGCCCAATGGTTAAGATCATCGCCTGCCACCGTGGGGGACCTAGGTTCAAAACCCCGACTGGACCATCCGCCAACATCCCCCGGACTCACGGCTGTGGTGTCCTTGAGCAAGACACTGATACCCCGAAATGCTCCCCGGGCGCTTCAGCTGCCCCCTGCTCCAGTGTGTTCCACTAACATGTGTATGTGTTCACTGTGATGGGTTAAATGCAGAGAACAAATTTCGTGTGCGTGCATGCATGTTCATGACAATAAAAGATGATTCTTCTTCTACCTGCTCATATTTTCTTGGAATAATTCATCTGGGGGTGAATCAAACAGCGCAGGAGATAGTAGCTGGATTTGTGCATCTGCTTCATGATTGTGGTTTAACCGAATGGAATACAAAGTGGGTGTCAGTATGTAGTTACGAAGCTGCTGTCAAAGTAGAAGTACAATGGGGTAGGTAGTTCATTAAACGTCAGATGGTGGATATCAGGGATTCCTTGTGCATATTCTGCGCACCCCCACAACATATATATATATATATATATATATATATATATATATATATATATATATATATATATATATATATACATATATATATGTATATATATATACAAGCCGGATACAAGCGGCCGAAATGAGTTTCCTCCGCAGGGTGTCCGGGCTCTCCCTTAGAGATAGGGTGAGAAGCTCGGTCATCCGGGAGGATCTCAGAGTAGAGCCGCTACTCCTCCGCATTGAGAGGAGCCAGATGAGGTGGCTGGGGCATCTGATTCGGATGCCTCCCGGACGCCTCCCTGGTGAGGTGTTCCGGGCATGTCCCACCGGGAGGAGACCCCGGGGACGACCCAGGACGCGCTGGAGAGACTACATCCTTCGGCTGGCCTGGGAACGCCTCGGGATCCCCCCGGAAGAGCTGGATGAAGTGGCTGGGGAGAGGGTAGTCTGGGCGTCCCTGCTGAAGCTACTGCCCCCGCGACCCGACCCGGATAAGCGGTAGAGAATGGATGGATGGATGGATATATATATATATATATATATATATATATATATATATATATATATATATATATATAGCAGGAGGTGGCGCTTGAGTAGTGTGTCGTTCAAGTGATCAAATCAATCTACTGAATGGAGTCACTTCATGAACTGATTTGCCACTTTCTTAGCTCAGCCATGAACATGTGCCACACAAGAAACTCAGTTAAAACTCGCAGGATGAGTGGTGAGGGGCCCGTGGGCATGTCGGTCTCGCTGCCCAGTGGCAGGCCGAGGAGGAGCGCACAGCAGGGTTGCCTCTAATTATTACCTTCAGTGTGTGTAACAGTTACTTATATGTTTAATTATTTGTTTTTATCACGTCGTCAGTCTGTCAAAATATGTCTTTACGTGAAACTGGTCCATACGTGGTGCAAAAAAAGTTTGGAGACCACTGTAGATAACTGAGCCAAATCAGCTGCGTTTTTCAGAGTTTCCTCTGACACTTAAGAGGAACTGGCAACAAATCTGGCAAATAGGAGGTGAGGTCACAGAAACTCATCATGCAGTGACACCAATCATGGCATGTGGACTGTGGGGGCTCTACTTTCGGGACTGGCGTACATCCAGCGCAGCACTTTGCGTAACTACGCGGACAAGGGTTATAGACCCGGTGTTGGTCATTTCGTTCATGTACCTCCCGTAGCTGCGTGTTGGCCAGTGGGATGATTTCAAAAATATAATAATGATAATAGTAATTTGTTCAATGAATTGATTTCCACAATGATTCAGAGGGTTTGATGCCAGCTGTTCACATATTTATGAATGGAATACGTCTGACATCCAACACACGTCCGTGGACTTCAGAATCTGTCTACCTGTGTCCCAATAAATTTAGACGAACATCATGCCACCAAATCGTCATCTCCAAGGGCACACCCATCGGTGGGCATAGACCGGTCTGCCAAATTGGTAAAAACATGCAGCGAGCCTTGGGTTTGCACGAAAATCAGGGTATGCCAGGATCATGTTGTTCAGATTGTGGGGGGAGTGATTGAAAGCAAATTTATGTATGCTAAAATGATTACGAAATGTTTATTTCAAATTATGATGATTAACATCAAAACAGTTTGAGTTTTTTAATGGTTCCAAATACTTTATTTACTTCTCAGTCATTTGGGAAACGTAGGGTTGAACCAGGAGAAATATGTTTCAAATATGTCATAAATGCCTAGGTTTATGTGGCTTTTGTGGGGAAATTCTGTTTCACTCTATGGGAATGGTATTCTTATTCAAGCATCTCTCAAGATCATGGTGAAAAAAACAGAGTTTGGTTTGTTTTAAAATGTGACAAGTAAATACTCTTCCTGCCAGATCTGGACAGAAATCAATGGGTTAGTGAAAATGTAACCTTGTAAGAAGTGGCTGCAGAGTCAGCAGCTCATCCAATTCATGAAAAGCAATATTCGGACTATTTGGAGTCATCATTAGTGCCAGAGTCATACTAGTATGAGAGTTGTTAAGATGACGATTTCATATCAAAAACCTTTACTGTTAATAATCTTATTAAGAGTTGCAAGCACCAGGAAACTGAATGTAAAGTTAACTATGATTTGATTTTCACAGTAATGAAAGGGGGGAAAGCAAAGTAATCCGAAAGGGACTAACATATTTCGGCAGTTAGTGTACTGGTTCCTGAGAGGGAAGTTTATTTTATGGCTTGAATCGTCTGTGAGACACGGAGAACCACATCAAGATGCAAAACGAAACTACTTCTATGCTAATACAGAGCGCTGAGGGGTAAATTATCCCGAGCACTGTAGGTGATTAAACTAGATTTGACAGTTAGTGAGTGAGTATGATGAAGAGGTTCTGATACGCCGCTGAGTCAGGTCGCAGAGTGCATATCACCAAAAGCTACTTTTCCATACTTTGATGTTCCTGCCTGCTGGCTCCTGTTCAAGATCTGCCACGTTTATCAAAATACCCACATGCACAATAATCTTCCATGATGTTACTTAAGAGAACAATAGCCACATGACTAGCACATCAATCTTTTAGCAAATGGACGTTTAGGCAAACAGATACATGATCGTTCTCAGGTTACCCTAACCTCTGTAACCACTGTGAATCAAACCCAGTTCTGACCAGCTTTGTAAAAACTAATTCAGTAAGGGGATTAAAAAATGTGTGAACAGGTATGGTGAGTGGGCCACGGAGGAGAGGGGAGAGATTACCTCTGTGTCTTCAATGTTACTATTTGCTTTGAGCTTAATCCACAGCTAGAGACTCTGAGCTCCCACATTGCAGCCATTCAAACATGAGCCTCTTTGAAATGCTTAGCTTCGGCTGTTCTGCAAACGGAGAGGAGGATGCCTGTCATGCTTGTATGATATACAAGGACTGGAATAGTTTTTCATTGCTTCTCCCACTATGAGGTTTCATTATGTCCCCATGGTCAAGGTGCTAAATGCTATAGCAGTTAGGATGCAAAACATAGTTGCAAAAATAAAATATGTAGACTTGGGACTGAGAGGCGAGGTACCTGAAGCGGTTGAGGAAATTATTTCAATTACACAACACAATCTATAAAACAGGCTTTCACATTATACACAATTTCGCAGGAAAAGACAAATACGCAAAACTGACACATTGTTAACATGGATCTCATTTGATGTGCATCGTACAAAAATGATGAGGGACGCAAAATGCTTTGTGAATGTGTGTCCGTTGATGCACAACATTGCTTACCTACGTATGTGTGCAAGGCTCAAATTAAGCGGTCTCGCATCACAGTTTCCGGGTCAAAATTCGCATTTTGCGCATCAGAAAACACATTGAAAAGCAAAACTGCAAATCAGCTCTACCACGGAGATGGTGGCGAAGACGGAAGATGGCAGTGGCCTATACGACACAACGCGCTTACGTCACCGAAATGGAGTGTTCGACTGAGAGGCGGCAAGACAGCAGTTGCAAAAAGCGATGCCGAATTGAGAAGCGAGAGAGAAAAAAAAGACAAATGGCTAAAGTGTGGTCAAACACACCGTGTCACGGGACCCAAGAGATGAAGGTGAGGTGCAAATCGGTGAGCTTAATGTTAGTCTTCTTGACTAACATAACGTTTGCGCTGTAGGCTGCGGAGTGTCTCTTTTATTTAGTAAATGAGAGAACATTACACAGTTGTGCTCATATGTTTGATTACCAGGGCAGAATTTGTAATATGTGTACAAGTCTTTATTATGCTCTATTATCATTATATCAGTGGCATAAAAAACATCAATGATGCTATCATTTATCTTGAAAGTTTTAGGGAAAATATATTGTTCTAAAATATTTGCTACTGCGGCAGGCCTAAACACACAATATATTGATAGCAAGCAAGAGCAATGGATAACACAAAAATATTGTTCAAACAGTATAAAAGATTAAAGATGAAAGAATAACAACTGTAATAAAAATCTGCAATATAGCGGAACCGTGAAGCAAGAACCGCGATGTAGAAAAGGATTACTGTATCTGTATTCCGTGATGATAAATTACAAAAGTCATTGTTCCAGGGCTGGAACGCATTGTTTCCATGACGTGCATCTCGGGTCTCACATAGTCTCAAATGTAAAATGATCTATGTGTTAAGATAAGTCATTCAGTTGGATGCCTGTATAGAGTCATTTGTCCACACCCGGAATCCACAATTCACTTAAAGTATAGTGTAAACTTGTGGATTTTGGTCAACTGAGCGGGGCTTTCGCCAGGCAATAACTGCAATATCGTCTGCCAACTACAGCATGGCTAAGGCAAATAAATTACGAGGTTCGGCAATCCGGACAGTCTTTCACAAGATTACGAAAAATTGCAGTTTAGAAAAACATGACCGGACATGAACTCTGTCAGGCTCCAATAAAGTCAAATGTTCCACACCATATTACACCCCCTCAATTGTTCACTGTCTAACCATCTATTGTCGCTTGGTTGAGAAAAATGCTACTAACTCAACGTGCTAGATGGATCATGTATTCATTTGGAAAAAAAGCAAATTGACACCGATTGGAAAAGTGCAGCCATGTTCTGTCACATCCATTGTGGGCCAAACTAATCAACAAGTAGGCTGCTCAGTGGCCAGTATACATGCATGCATACATAACTACCTACCTCCTTGAATTTGATGCCTGCAACACTTTCCAAAAACGTTGGGAAGGGGGCATGTTTACCACTGTGTTACATCACCTCTCCATTTAAAAACATTCAAATAGCAATCCCCGGCCCCGCCTGTGTGGAGTTTGCATTTTCTCCCCGTGCCTGCGTTGGTTTTCTCCGGGCACTCCGGTTTCCTCCCACATCCCAAAATTCTGTGTTCTGTGTGCAATGTGAGTGCAAATGGTTGTTTGTTTATATGTGCCCTGCGATTGGCTGGCAACCAGTTCAGGGTGTACCCCGCCTCCTGCCCGATGATAGCTAGGATAGGCTCCAGCACGCCCGCGACCCTAGTGAGGAGAAGCGGCTCAGAAAATGGATGGATGGATGAAACACTTTTAAGTTTCAGAAAACAAATTAACAAGACAAGAAAAAAAATAAACAAAAGCAAAAGCAAATAATAAGTGACACAAACCTGAAAGGGAATGTACCACACAGATTGACACGTTATTAGGAATCCAATGGCCTTTCTTGGCAAGACGCGCCCCGCTTCAAATGATTGGCTCCTGTATTGCAGGGAGGGTAGGCTACGCAGATGTAACCATCCCAAATATGTACCACATTTGTACAAAATAAAAAAACAACGAAGTTTGTTATGGGTGGCCGACTGGTTAGCAAATCTGCCTCACAGTTCTGAGGACCGGGGTTCAAATCCTGGCCCCGCCTGTGTGGAGTTTGCATGTTCTCTCCGTGCCTGCGTGGGTTTTTTCCAGGCACTCCGGTTTCCTCCCAGATCCCAAAAACATGCTTGGTAGGTTGGTTGAAGACTCTAAATTGCCCGTAGGTGTGAATGTGTGCGCAAATGGTTGTTTGTTTATATGTGCCCTGCGATTGGCTGGCGACCAGTTCGGGGTGTACCCCACCTCTCGCCCGAAGATGGCTGCGATAGCACACCTGCGACCCTTGTGAGGATAAAGCGGTACAGACAATGGATGGATGAATGGAAGTTTGTTATGGTTAGGTTTAGGACTAGGGTTGGGGTTAAGGCAGTTTAGGATTGATTCAGGGTAGGATTATGGTGGGTTAAGGCTGGCGCACACCGAGCGACCAACCCCGACTTAACTATGGCGCAGTGTGCGTGGTTTGGCAACCGTTTCCATCAGTCGCCGATCGGTCGGCCACTGGTTTTGGCGCGATTCAAAATTTTAATCTCTGTTGCATGGCGTTTTAACGTCGCAGTTTACATTCAATCAAAATGCACAGAAGCTTTTCCTCACGGTGAAAATACATTTCCAGGTTTGCGAGACGTGCCACCACGTCGCCTCGGCTCAAGCCATATAAATAGTATGGAAAGCATCAAATGCTTTATATCAATACTAAACTATATTTATAATGTATAATGTGTCTGTGGATGAAAAAGTAAAGTTTGTGACCAGAATGTACGTTCAAATGAACGGATCCGATGAGCTTCCTTTCAAATATCCAGTTTCCCCTCTAATTCTTGCCAACATCCTCTCTCTTTAGCAACCTGTTTCTTCCTTAACGATGAAGCTATCCTTTTATGATTTAATAAATATGAGCAAGTGCAATATATTGTATATATGGCATCCAACGCCTCTAGAGGCTTGCTGTTCAGGGCTTCGATGTATCCAATTGCTCAATGCGTCGGCAACTCTTATTTTGCGATGGTCCGATCCAGTCACGTTCCACTGGTTCTTTAGGGTTAATGGCATGGCCACATACATACATAATAAGTCACATACTTCTTTTACCGTCTGGAAGCAGCAAGGGCGTGTTCTACTGGGATACAGCAGCCACTCCGAGTGCAGCGGGGCGTGTCCTGGAGCCAGTTATATTGGAGCAAGGCATGTCCTGCCAGGAAAATGTGTGTCGCTTGTATTTTCTTTAGACTTTTGTTAATTTGTTTCGTATGTTGTTAATTTTTTTTCTGAAATGTAAAAGTGTTTTGGTTTTTGTGAATTGGTTTTCTGAAATGTGAATTTGTTTTGTGTTCTGTTCATTTGTTTTCTGAAATGTAAAAGTGTTTTGGTTTTTGTTAATTTGTTTTCTAAAATGTACATTTGTTTCAACTTTTGTTACTTTGTTTTCTGAAATGTAAAAGTGTCTCAAAATGTGTTATATTGTTTTGCACTTCCCAGCCACTGCAGCATTTGCCTTGCTTTGTTATTTTAGAAAAAAAAAAATATATATATTATTGTTTTCAAGTGATGATGGCTGGGCAGTATTTTAATTTGCATTCACACACGGCTTGGGCTCTGGTAACAGTCCTCTCGAGAGGGGTTGGAATCTCTTCTAGTCTGGAGTTGCCCATGGTGAGAGGCGCCGAGCAGATGTGGGTATACTTATTGCCCCCCGGCTCAGCGCCTGTACATTGGGATTCACCCCAGTGGATGAGAGGGTAGCCACTCCATCGTTCTGCTTGGGGGCTTTAATGCTCACGTGGGCAAATTTCAGTGAGACTTGGAAGGGCGTGAATGGGAGGATACCCGATCAGAACCCGAGTGGTGTTCTGTTATTGGACTTCTGTTCTCATCATGGATTGTCCATAACGAACACCATGTTCAAGCATAAGGGTGTCCATATGTCCACTTGGCACCAGGACACCCGAGGCCGCAGTTCGAGGATCGACTTTGTGGTCGTGTCATCGGACTTGCGGCCGTATGTCTTGGACACTCGGGTGAAGAGAGGGGCGGAGCTGTCAACTGATCACCACCTGGTGGTGTGTTGGCTCCGATGGTGGGGGAAGATGCCGGTCCGACGTGGCAGGCCCAAACGTATTGTGAGGGTCTGCTGGGAACGTCTGGCAGAATCCCCTGTCAGAAGGAGTTTTAAATCCCACCTCCGGCAGAACTTCACCCACGTTATAGGGGAGGCGGGAGACATTGAGTCCCAGTGAACCATGTTCCGTGCCTCCATTGGTGAGGCGGCCGACCGGAACTGTGGCCGTAAGGTGGTCGGTGCCTGTTGTGGCGGCACCCCCTGTACCCATTGGTGGACACCGGCGGTGAGGCATGCCGTCAAGCTGAAAAAGGAGTCCTATCGAGCCTTTTTGGCCTGTGGGACTCTTGAGGCAGCTGATGGGTAAAGACTGGCCAAGCGGAATGCAGCTTTGGTGGTCGCTGAGGCAAAAACTCGAGCGTGGGACGAATTAGGTGAGGCCATGCAGAAAGAATTCCTGAAGGTTACGAGGAAATTCTGGTCTACCATCCGGCGTTTCAGGAGGGACAAGCAGTGCCCCATCAACACTGTGTATAGTGGGGATGGGGCGTTACTGACCTTGACTCGAGACGTTGTGATTAGGTGGGGAGAATACGTCGAAGACCTCCTCAGTTCCACCGACACGCCTTCCCATGAGGAACCAGAGTCTGGGGTCGCTGAGGTGGGCTCTCCTATCTCTGGGGTTGAGGTGGCAAGGCCCCAGGGGTGGATGAGATCTGCCCGGAGTTCCTAAAGGCTCTGGATGTAGTGGGGCAGTCCTGGTTGACACGCCTCTGCAACATCACGTGGACATCGGGGACAGTGCTTCTGGATTGGCGGACAGGGGTGGTGGTCCCCCTTTTTAACTACAGGGGGCTCACACTCGTCAGCCTCCCTAGTAAGGTCTATTCAGAGGTGCTGGAGAGGAGGGTCCATCGGGAAGTTGAATCTCGGATTCAGGACGAGCAGTGTGGTTTTCGTCCTGGCCTTGGAACAGTGGACCAGCTCTACACACTCGAGGGTGCATGGGAGTTCGCCCAACCAGTCTACATGTGTTTTGTGGATTTGGAGAAGCTGTTCGACCGTGTCCCTTGGGGAATCCTGTGAGGGGTTCTTCGGGAGTATGGTGGTACCGAACCCACTGATACATCTGTTTGGTCCTTGTACGACTGGTGTCAGAGTTTGGTTCGCATTGCCGGCAGTAAGATTAGTTTCCAGTGAGAGTTGCACTCCATCAGTGTTGCCCTTTGGCACAGATTCTGTTCATAACTTTTATGGGCAGAATCTCTAGGCGCAGCCGAGGCCTAGAGGGGGTCCGGTTTGGTGGCCTCAGTATTGCACCTCTGCTTTTTCCAAACGATGTAGTTCTGTTGGCTTCATCAAGCCGTGATCTCCAACTCTCACTGGAGCGGTTCGCAGCCTAGTATGAAGCGGTTGGAATGAACATCAGCACATCCAAATCTTAGACCATGGTCCTCAGTCCGAAAAGGGTGGAGTTCCCTCTTCGGGTCGGGGATGAGATCCTGCCCCAAACTGAAGGTGTTGAAGTATCTTGGAGTCTTGTTCACGAGTGAGGGAAGAATGGAAAGGGAGATGGACAAGCGGATCGGAGCAGAGTCTGCAGTGATGCGGGACTTTGTATCGGTCCGTTGTGGTGAGGAAGGAGCTAAGCCGAAAGGCGAAGGTCTCAATTTATCGGTTGATCTACGTTCCTACCCTCACCTATGGTCATGACCGAAAGAACAAGATCCCGGATACAAGCGGCTGAAATGAGTTTCCTCCGCAGGGTCTCCAGGCTCTCCCTTAGAGATAGGTTGAGAAGCTTGTTCATCCGTGAGTAGAGTAGAGTAGAGCCGTTACTCCTCCTCATCGAGAGGAGCAGGATGAGGTGCCTTGGGCATCTGATTAGGATGCCTCCTGGACGCCTCCCTGGTGAGGTGTTCCGGGCACGTCCCACCTGGAGGAGACCCCGGGGACGACACAGCACACACTGGAGAGACTATGTCTCCCGGCTGGCCTGGGAATGCTTCGGGATCCCCCCGGAAGAGCTGGTTGAAGTGGCTGGGGAGAGGGAAGTCTGGGCTTCCCTATTAAAGCTACTGACCCCGTGACCTGACCTCGGATAAGCGAAAGAAAATGGATGGATGGATGGACACACATTCCTGGGCTATTTAAATCAATTAATAAATAAATATCCATCCATTTTCGCTTTTCCTCACTAAGGTCGTGGGAGTGCTGGCGCCTATCTCAGCTGACTTCGGGCTAGAGGGCAAGAGGCGGGGTACACCCTGAACTGCTCCCCAGCCAATCGCAGGGCACATGTAAACAAACAACCCTTCGCACCTCCTGGCAATTTAGTCTTCAATTAACCTACCATGCATATTTTTGGGATGTGGGAAGAAACCCGAGTACCCAGAGAAAACCCACACAGGCATGGGGAGAACATGCAAACTCCACACAGACGAGGACGGATTTGAACCCCGGTCCTCAGAACTATGAGGCAGATGTGCTAACCAGTCGTCCACTGTACCGCTAATAAATAAATACAACCGAGGTTACTCACTAGTCACTCAACACTTTAATATTCGTTTTACTAAATATCTACTCTTACTCATGTTATTTGGAGGATTACTTTTTACTTTTACTTGAGTCATATTATTCCAGAGTGACAAAACTTCTACTTGAGTACTATGAGGGGAAAAGAAAATAAGTGTGTGACTTGATGCCTATAGGGCTGTTCGCTGTCTCTTTGACACATCATGGAGTAATTCACTTGTATGGTTGTAATTTATGAAGAGACCCAACAAGAAAACTGCCCGGGGGCCTCAAAAAACAAGTGCTCTCTCAGGAAGTTAATGCCAGCCATAGCATTGCCTGGTCTGGGCAATGCAAACCACAGCATGAAAAATTAACCTGCTCACTCCACAGAATGGCCTTACATATTCTCCCTACCTGACAACCTTTTCTAACACTCGCTTCATCGCTTGTTCTCTGCAGCTGTCTCCTTTTGTCAGCCTTTCTTCCTTCTTTAATCTTGTGTTCCCACTCTCTACAATCTTTCGGCTCAGCCTGTGGTATGCTGATTTGTTGAAGAGTCAGTGCTGCAGATATTTGGTTTAAATGGTTCAGATTATTTTTTCTCATGTTCATGTCTTGTTTACTCGTTTGGTTTTTGTCTCCACCTGTTGTCGTCAGCCCTCAACCTTCTGTCAACCAATCAGCTCCTTCCAGTCACCCGTGTGTTGTCCAGGTGTTCCTCGTTGTCTCTTCAGTTTGCATGGATTGAGTTCCCTAGTTTCTGTCAGTCCTTCTTTGCTCATTGTCATCTGTTGCTGTAGATCATGGTTCCCGTGTCAGGTTATGGTTTTGGTTGTGATGAATTTATCCCTCATGTTTCTTTGTTATGTTGAACTTTGTTTTTTTGGGCTTGGTTAATTTAGTGGTTTCTTCCACGTGCCTTGTTTACCTTTTTGTTTTTTTAAAATAAATCTTTTTAGAGTACCTCCTGCACTCTGGCCTTGCTTCCCTGCACTTGGGTCCACCTTTTTGGCTTTTTATATAATATTTAATGGATGGATGGATTAATTATCCATCCATCCATTTTCTACACCACTTGTCCTCACTAGGGTCGCTAGGGTAACTGCGGGCAGGAGGCGGGCTACACCCTGAACTGGTTGACATATTAATTAAACAAATATTTTATATATATCTATATATATCTATATATAGATCCATCCATCCATCCATTTTCTGAGCCGCTTCTCCTCACTATGGTCGCGGGCGTGCTGGAGCCTATCCCAGCTGTCATCAGGCAGGAGGCGGGGTACACCCTGAACTGGTTGCCAGCCAATCTCAGCTATATATAGATATATATAGATATTTTGTTCTTCTTTTCTTGATAAAATGACTCGAAAGGACTCCAAACTCAAAATGTAGGACTTACAACTTGATTCGGGCCTTGCATGTCTCGACTTGAGACTTGTGACTTGCAAAGCAAAGACTCGTTCCCACCTCTGCCAATCTCTGCTGCTTAGTTTCAAGATGCAAACCATTGGTTTGTACTGCTGTACTCAACGTGAACAATAGGTCTTTATAACCAGGCTTGTAACACAGTCATTTTAGTGGCTATAGTCAAACCTCTTGTTTAAAAAGCTAATTTAAAACAGATGTTTTAGCTGATAACATACCAATATCCAACCTTCCTTTTCTGTCCAATAGTCTCCAAAGTAGTTGCCAAACAGTTACAAGACTTCCTGTGAAGCAATGATTTATTTGAGCACTTTCAATCAGGGTATTGTTGCTGTCCTGCTCGATCTTAGTGCAGTGTTTGACATAGTTGGGTACCACATGCTAATATAGAGATTAGAACATGTCATTGGCATTAAATGATCTGCCTTAAATTGGTTTAAATTCTATTTTTCAGATCACTTACAGTATGCATCTCTTGGTTATAAAGCGTCTTCATGTGTAGATGTTAGCCATGGTGTCACATCTGTCCCCGTTTTTGGTCTAGGGTGGTCACTGCTTTTGTAGTTAAGATATAGTCACTTCCTGGGTTGTTTCGTACTTCTGGTTTCATTTTGGTGAGTCACGTTCAGTTTATATTAGTTCTACTTTTGCTTCCTTTACCACGTGTCACTTCAGGTATTTTAAATTTGGGTTAGTTAGTTATGATATTTAAGCCCTGGGTTTCCACTTTTTTACAGTCAGTCAGTTGCCAGAATGTCACGCCTAGTAAGTCTTCGTATCCAGCATTCCTATGCATGCTTTGACCTTGTGTATGACCGTGCTCATTTTTTGTAACCCCGTCCTTGCCGCATGTCTTTTTTGATACTGTTGCCTGGTTGGATTGACAAGCTGTGTGCCGAACCTTGCCCGTAATAAACTGCCTCTTACCGACTGTTTCTTGGCCTTTGTGTCCTTCCCGGTCTGTGTCAGGAACCGTGTTACATGGCATCCCACAAGGATCCAAACTTTGACCAGTACTGTTCAGCCTTTAAATTTTCCCCTTAGGAAGTATTATTAGAAAACACTGTGTTAATTTCCACTGTTATCCAGACAACAATGAAACTGAACAAAAACAGTCAGCTATTAACTCAAGGTTTCAAAGACATCAGGGACTGGATCACTGATAATTTCTTATTCCTAAACTCAGATAAAACTGAAATTACAGTCCTTGGCTCTCAGCACCTCAGAGGCAGGGTTTCTGGGGTGATATATTTGCTCTAGATGGCTTTGTAATAATCCACAAGAGCACCATAAAAAAAAAGTAATCCTATGCCAAAAAAACGAGTTCATGCTTTTGTGACCTTGACGCCGGATTATTGCAACTCTTTGCTAATAACTTGCCCAAGTAAGACTGTAAATACCATGGGGGGCATGGATGTTTTCCCAACCTCAAGCAAACACTCACTCTCTATTCAAGAGTAAATTTAAAACTTGTGACAGCAGTGGTGAGGCCGGACTCGGTGGTTTTGGAAGCGGACCAGTATCAATGTGGTTTCTGTCATTATGATACTGTTAGTGTTGTTGATACGACAGTTTTCGTTCCCATTGTTCTCATACCCCTGCCCCGGCTGCTCAACCCCTGTGTCCTCTTTTATCTCACGGTTTATCCTCTGTCCCTCTATTCTGTCTCTGCATCCCAAACAAACCAGTCGAGGCAGATGGTGGCCCCACAGATCCTTTGAGGTTCATTCCATAGAGAGTTTTTCCTTGCCTCAGTCACCAAGTGCTTGCTCATGTGGAGTTCAGTTGGTTTTCTCATGTATAGATATACAGTAGTTGAAACCAGATATTTATATACAACATATAAAAAGACAACCTTTTTTTCTCTTTCTGACATGAAATCAGACTAAACTTTTCTCATTTTTGGTCAATTAGGATTACCAAAACTATTTCTCTTTGCTAAATGCCACAATATAGAATAATGAGAGGATTTTTTTTTTAAACACAATGTTTAATGACTTTATCAAAGTCAGAATTTTACATACATTTAATTAGTATTTTTGTACCATTGCCTTTAAACTGGGCACGGTGGCCGACTGGTTAGAGCGTCAGCCTCACAGTTTTGAGGTTCAATCCCTGGCCCCGCCTGTGTGGAGTTTGCATGTTCTCCCCGTGCCTGCGTGGGTTTTCTCCGGGCACTCCGGTTTCCTCCCACATCCCAAAAAACATGCATTAATTGGAGACTCTAAATTGCCCGTAGGCATGACTGTGAGTGCGAATGGTTGTTTGTTTCTATGTGCCCTGCGATTGGCTGGCAACTAGTTCAGGGTGTACCCCGCCTCCTGCCCGATGACAGCTGGGATAGGCTCCAGCACGCCCGCGACCCTAGTGAGGAGAAGCGGCTCAGAAAATGGATGGATGGATGGATGGATGCCTTTAAACTGACTTGGGTCAAATATTTTCAAGATCCTTTCACAAGCTTCTCACAATGGTTGCAGGAATTTTAGTCCTTTTCAGGTCTAACGAGTTGGGCAGTATGCTTCAGGTTTTTCTTTCAGTTTTCCATTTGGAAAACTCATTTGCACCCAAACTTTTACTTTCTGGCTGATGTCGTAAGATGTTGCTTCAGTATTTCCACATAATGTTCTTTCCTCATGATATCTATTTTCAGACCTGCACCAGTCCCTCGTATAGGAAAACAATCCCACAACATGATGCCACCACCATATTTCAAAGTTTGGATGGTGTTCTCAGGCCTGCAAGCTTCCCTCTTTTAACTTCGAACATAATGATACTCATTATGGCCAAACAGTTAAATATCAGTTTTGTCAGACCATAGGATATGTCTCAAAGAATTAAGTTCTTTGTCCCTGTGTATTTGCAAACTGTAATCTGTCTTTTTTACCTTTCTTTTGGAGTAATGACTTCTTTGTGGCAGAGTGGCCTTTCAGCCTATGTCGGTACAGTACTCATTTAGCAATTTTGAGCCAAAGTACACTGGAACCGCTATAAAACGGACCCCGATATAACTGATATCGGATAAAAGGGACCCTCGAGACTGAACAACGTGTCCAAAAGTAGTTTCCATTTGTCACTTAAACTGGCATTGACAAAGTCTGTAAATTCCAGAATTGGCCGCTGTTATTTACTGCCACTGTGGCGCAATGCAACCAATTCCAAAAGATGTGCCTCCCGTGTCTACGTGGTGGCCATATCTTTAAGGTTATATCTATTGCCTATTGTATGTACAGCACTAGCAGAGAGAGAGCGTCATGGCAGCAGTGTTAACTCTGAGGAATACAAAAAACAAGTCTCTAGAGTCTGGAACATGATATTTTTGGTACAGTATGATTTTCTTTGTCAAGCCGTTTGTCTTTGGCAATGGATTTGGAACTAGGAAACACAAATTTCTCGCTGCTCATGAAAGCGACTCACCAATGATGAGTACTGTACGTCAACAATGTCATCAAGACAAGCACCCCGGCGTTGTCCGTTTGGATAAAATGTGAAACTTTCAAACATTTTCAAGCTTTATATATATATATATATATATATATATATATATATATATATATATGTATATATATATATTTTTTTTATTTTTTTATTTTAATTTTTTATTTACTTTTTAGGCCACGAAAAAAAAATTCAAAACAATAATTTTGTAGGGCTGTGAATTTCAAAATAAGAGCAAGTAAATAAAAAGAAAGTTTTCCGTGTTCAAATAAAGTGCTTAATTTCAGAATAATTCTTAGAAAAAACTAACAAAATACAGATAATACTTCATGTTTTGCTCAGAATTGTGAGGCAGATGTGCTAACCAGTCATCTACTGTGCCCATCTCTAATGTGCTTAAACCTCTGAAAAAAAATCTGCCAAAGAAATGACATGTTTTCCCAAAAAAGGCATCATATTCTTTCTGTATGTACACTTATTACTTTGAAGAAAGTAATGTAAAATTGCCTAAAAAAATTCTTCATTATTATGGCATTTCGCAAATATAAATAACTCTCGTACAGTGTTCCCACTCGATATCATGTTTCACGGTTACAGATTCAATGTATTGTGGATTTTTTTTCCGTAATAATATCGGTGCGGCACGGTGGACGACTGGTTAGAGCGTCAGCCTCACAGTTCTGAGGACCCGGGTTCAATCCCCGGCCCTGCCTGTGTGGAGTTTGCATGTTCTCCCCGTGCCTGCGTGGGTTTTCTCCGGGCACTCCGGTTTCCAAAAACATGCATTAATTGGAGACTCTAAATTGCCCGTAGGCATGACTGTGAGTGCAAATGGTTGTTTGTTTCTATGTGCCCTGCGATTGGCTGGCAACCAGTTCAGGGTGTACCCCGCCTCCTGCCCGATGACAGCTGGGATAGGCTCCAGCACGCCCGCGACCCTAGTGAGGATAAGCGGCTCAGAAAATGGATGGATGGATGGATAATAATATCGGGCATAATTCGCCATAGCTAATTTTGAGATTCTGCCGTATTTTTTGTTGTAAAATAAATACTTCCTAACCTAAAACATTCAAACCATTTTTAAAAAAAGAGGGAAAAATTCATTTACAACACATTCCGTAATTTCTCATACATGCGCATTTTTCCATAAAAAGCTAATTAAAAGCTAATAGAGTGCATTAAACATAGGTAAGGAAAATGAAAAAAAAAATTGACATTGTAGGAATGTATAACGGTACTCAGAGCTTGTGAAAAAGGTGTTCTTATGTGATGTGCCTAATGTTAAAATTGGATATAACAAACTTTCACGGCTCATCTGCGAGAAACATGATGTCCTTGCGCCATGTTGATATAAAATATATATAATCTAAAATTATTGGGGATTTTGTTCAGATTTTTTCAGATGGGGATAGGGGCATAATTAGAGAGGTCCACAGACATTTTGGTGACAATTGGTTTTGTGACATTAAGCAACATAATCTTTTTTTACATTACGCTTGGACTGCCGCGACACAGGGATAGAAAAAACAGAATTACATCAGAGAATACACAGTACTTCACAACTTTCTTGCGGGGGTGGTCAGGAACCTAACCTAAGCAATAAACGAGGGATTACTGTAACAGACAGTGAGGGAAAAAAAACATCTATTCATATAGTTTATGTAAATATCTGGTTTCAACTGTACATAGTGTATGAGGTGTGTGTTGTTCGTGACCTGTTCAATGTGTAAAGTGCCTTGACATAACGTCTGTTGTGAATTGGTGCTATATAAATAACACTGACTTGACCAACATAAACATGCCTGTTGCCACTGAGTAGCTCACTGAAAGTCAGTTGAAAGTCATCAATTTAAAGAAGTGCGGAAGCAAGAAGAGGTGAGTAAGGAAACTGGTAATTCCAAGGTAGTGAGGTGTCAATAAATGAAGACATAGGGTTGTAAATTTAAGTGCCATTAGATATTTCTAACCGCTTGGGTGCAAGGTTTAATCAAACAGAAGGATTGGCTCCAGAGCTGCAAGGAGGAGAGAGCTGAATTTATTGGCACCCAACGAACAAGCTGTTGGCTTTTATTGCTGGCGTCATTCAGAGCAAAATTAGCAGTGTGCCCTGCTATTTTAGCGAAATAACCTGAGCACAGAAATTGATGTGGCTAAATGTCATTTTAAATGTCACAATGATACAGTAGTTGTTTCTTAGAATTACAGTTCGCCAGTCAGCTTCTTCATATACTGCAGGCTCTTTTCATTCTTAAGATCCTTCTCCTTGACTATCATCGCTCAGCAAATTAAGTAAAATATCTTTATAGGTTTCAATGATTCTTACAAGCCACTGCTCTCTATGCCGCTTAATGGTTATATTTATTATTAATATTACATGGTATTAGATTATTAAATAATTATTAATTGGTAATATTAACAGATTATCTATTGGATTTTCTATTTTATATGTGTATGACTGCATTTTAACTGCATGAAGCTTCGCCTCGGTAAATGTTTTCTGGCACAGACTCTGGAGAACGTATAAAGCTGGGCCCGGCAGGGGAGCTGTGTTCAAGCCTGCCACAGCCACTAATGTACTCCAAAGCTCCCTGGCGTCCATGTTTTATCCTTAGAATGGCTTGACAGAACTTGAAAAATGTGTCAGACCTTGAGCAGAATGTGAGAAACGTGAGAGACCCCACCAGAATATGACCGGCAGGGAACGTACTGGCATACGTGGTAGACTGTAGGCCAAACTGTCGTGCGCTTTACAGTCTCAGGGAGTTAGCAGACCCCCGCGCCTCAATACAGATACCATGATATTGACATATTGTTTTGCTGACCATATGATCCAACAGAGTAGGAAAGCTAACCATAGTAAGAATCTTTCAAATACCAGACACATTTAGAATGTATTGCTTCCATAAAAGGAAATTACTCGCACAGACAGTATGACATTTCTTGTCAATCCTCTGAATAAAATGTCTTCCAGTTTAAGATGACCAAATGGTAGCATGTCAACGGAAATTGAATGTAAAAACAATCATTCTGGGCAAGGAGAGAGCAGAAGGCCAATAAACTTGCATTCTTCAGAAGATAATCTTTTTTTTTTTTAAACCAAACAGTAAGAAAGTCTGTCTAGAACAGCATATAGCAAAGTGTGAAGTAAGCAAAGGTGAATTTAATTCAGTAAGTAGTCTGGTCTAGAGTCAGAAAGTTAAAGACATCCCTTACATACCGGAAAATGTGCATTTTGTTTGGTTATTGATTTGCACTTGTATCATATGTTATTGCACAATTGGCATTAAACAGATTTTAACATTATCCTCAAAGGTGAGAATATACAGTGGGACAATAAAGGTAGAAAATGATGTGAACAAAACTTTACAAACCTCAACAAGAGGTATTCAGAAACGAAAAACTTAAAAAAATATGTACATCAGAAAATACATGAAAGCAAAGCAAATTCCCATTCAAAATTGTTGCACCCCAGGTGTCCTACTTCCTCCAGCTTAACCAATAGTCATATATTTTAAATACAAATGTTAATTTGTTAGCTTAAATGTTAAAATGTGTGCATTATATACTGTACATACACTGTATATAATACAAAATATTAATTTCATGTTTTTCAAGTATTTTCAGTAGTTTTTTAATATATTTTGTCATGAGATCATTAAGTGTGTGTGAGAAGTATTTGAATACAGTAGCGTGTGTATTACAACCCCAAAAATAGTTTACACATTTCAGTCATAGTCAATTTTGCTGAAATGTATCCCTTTCTGCATTCTAGGGCCCGCCTGATTAATCAGCCAATTTTAGCCGTTAATAATAATCAGACAGATTTTTCCCATTTTTTGTTTTTGTGAGCGATCGCTCTAGCAGAAATAATATAAATGTACAAGTTATTTGTCATGTACTGCCCTGCAGTACTGTTTTGGGGATCTGGATAGCGCCCTCTCGTCCTCTTTCTCTCCTCCCCTCTTTGTTTCAGCTTCTCTTTAGGCCACGCACCTGTCTCCAATCAACCCTCATCACCACCTACATTTAAGGATGTTCCCGGAAATCCTCGCCAAAGTAAAAATTGGACCTCCGTAACGCCTACCACCTCATCCGTATCAGAGAGGGGGACGAGTGGAAGACTGCCTTCAATACCCCTCTCGGACACTTCGAGTATCTGGTCATGCCATTCGGTTTAACCAACGCCCCTGCAGTTTTACAAACATTAATTACTGACGTCCTCCGTGACATGCTCAACCGGTTCGTGTTTGTGTACCTCGATGACATCCTCATTTTCTCCCGCTCCCCCGAAGAACACCACATCCATGTACGCCAAGTCCTCCAGCGCCTCCTCGAGAATCGTCTATACGTCGAACCGGAAAAATGTGAATTCCACCTATCCTCAGTACATTTCCTCGGCTACATCATTGCAAAAGGACAACTACAACTGGACCCCACCAAAATCCAAGCCATCATCGACTGGCCCATCCCCGCGACCCGCAAAGAACTGCAACGTTTCCTTGAATTCGCCAATTTCTACCGCCGATTAATCCGTAATTACAGAAAGGTCGCTATTCCCCACACCAGTCTCACATCCACCAGGTCCCCCTTCCAGTGGGCCCCAGCAGCCTCAAAAGCATTCAATAAACTCAAATCCCTGTTCACCACTGTTCCCATTCTGCGCCACCCTGACCCTTCCCTCCAGTTCATGGTGGAGGTTGACGCCTCGGATGGCGGAGCTGGAGCAGTCCTCTCTCGCAGTGAGATCCCACGATCCATAAACTTCACCCCTGTGCTTTTTTTTCCCGTCGCCTATCTTCAGCGGAAAGAAATTATGACATTGGAAACCGCGAGCTGCTGGCCATTATATGGGTCCTGGAAGAATGGAGGCACTGGCTGGAGGAATCTAAACAACCAATCCTTCCGGCCTTCTGTTTCGTTGGAGCGGCCATGTGGGAGATCGAGCAGGTGGTCAAGGCCCAAAAGACCCAAACTGATCCCAAGACCGGGCCTCCTGACCACCTGTTTGTCCCGGATTCAGCACTCTCGGAAGTATTGCAGTGGGCCCACAACTCTAAATTAACTTGTCACCCTGGCATCACCCGTACTACCCCCCTCTGAAGGTAACACTGTTATTCTCACAATCATCCATCGTTTTTCCAAGTGTGTCCATTAAGTGCCCCTCCCCAAGCTCCCGTCCGCCCTGGAAACTGCTAACCTCCTTGTCTTACATGTCTTCAAACTCCATGGTATCCCCATCGACATAGTCTCCGATCGTCCCCAGTTTTCCTCTCGGGTCTGGAAGGAATTCTGCAAGGCGGTGGGCGCAGCAGCCAGCTTATCCTTGGGGCATCACCCGCAGACCAACGGCCAGACGGAGCGGGCCAACCAAACCTTGGAATCGGCACTCCGCTGTGTGGCCGCCCACAACCCCTCCTCATGGAGTTCCTTCCTCCCATGGATTGAATACGCTCATAATTCCCTCACCAGCTCCGCTACCGGAATGTCCCCATTCATGGCTTGTTACGGTTTCCAACCTGCACTGTTCGACCTACAGGAGCAGGCGGTGGCAGTTCCCTCCGTACAAGATCACCTCCAGAGAGCCCAGGCGGTTTGGAAGGGCGTCCGGGCAGCGCTGAACCGGTCCGCGGCACGCAACAAGCAGCTCCCCGACGCCCGAATACAAGGTGGCTCAATTCGTCTGGCTCTCTGTCCCCGGAAATCCACGCCAAAGTATTGCAGCCTCTCCGAGCGGTACCACGGCCCACCGTACTCATGTAAGCTACTCAACTCCTCGTAACCTTGTTAACTCTTGTGTCTCCTCGTTCCCAGTGTTCCTGACCCACGTCATTCCTGCCAGCACCCTGTTCTGTCCACTGCCTGCCACCTGTCCACGCCGCCGTCTGTCAACACATCCAGGACCACTTCCATAACCTTTGCTCAATAAACTGTTCATCATTTTACATCATCCTCCACCTGCTCTTGGGTTCAGCTACTTCGCACACCTGACATTATTGTCACAGTGAACAACCGTTCATCACTCCATTAGTTGTGTTTTAAGGCGCAGTTAAATTGGAGCGAGAGGAAGTGTTTGTTTTTTCAATGCATGCCCCCCCCAAAAAATTTATATTGCTGCTTGTCTTCAGAAGTTTTACTTTGTCCGAAAATACTATAACATGACTAAGATCGGGCATCAAGAATCGTCTGGAACCTGGATTAACCTTATCAAGGAGTCATTCGTATTTTAAAATGGTGGTTCCTATTTTCCATGCCAAGTCTGCTGAGCCGAAGAAGAACTCGTTGGAAACCACTGAAGAAGAACACGCATGAAGTGCATTTGTGATGGCGATCGAAAGTGTGGCTTAAATTAATATATAAATAAAATAAATGACAAATCACCTCAGTGCAACACTTGCAATAAGATTATATTGCGCAAAGGAAGCTGCACGATGGACATAATCATTACATGGTTTAGAAGCATCGGAGTGCCTGTCTGTGATGTGTGTGCTGCAGCACTGAGGCTTGGCACCGCACCGAAGTCAGAATCATTGAAGTAAAACAATAAAGTACGTCTTATTACAGCATTGAGACACCGAACAAGTTAATCTACACCTAAAAATGTTGGTCAATCAACTCGAATTCAAATAAACAAATAACACTAGCATATGCAATTGAAGCAAGTGTGTTCTAAAGCTCTTTTGTGGAAGTGTAACCTACCCAGTGAAAAGAAAATACATAACATTTTAATTCAAGTTCATGGGTTTGATATTAATATAGGGTTATTAGTAACCTGTAAGAAATTCATGTAAAGCTTGTAAAAAGTTCCAAGCAACAGACTGTGTGTGTTGTAACGTGCATAGAGTAAATTTAGTGCTTGACTATGTGTGTAGTATGTACATCATATACTTTATTTAAAATGCAACTCTGTCAAAGGAATCTTTTTTATTTGGGTTCGTAGGAGACATGACCTTATGGGAAAGAAAATAAAGGGAGTCAAGGACGTGATGTAACGTTAAAGTTGTGTTTAGCAACCCCAAAATAAGCTATTTTATTGATAATAAATCATTGAAATAAATCGGCCGATTAATCGGTTATCTTTTTTTTCTGCCAAACATCGGTATTGGCATCGGCCTAAAAAAATCCATATCGGTCGGGCCCTGTTTCATACATTTAAAGGCAATGTATTTTGGTATTTCTTCACAGTTCCCAGGTGTCTTAATAAAATGTCTTATGACATGATTTAGCCAAAAGTCCCCAAGCATCGAAAATTACAATATACTCCAGACAATATTTGTATCCAGGCAATTAAAAGTCAGTCTTACATAATACGTCTCCTTTAATGTGAGATTGAGTCGTGATTGACAGGCTGTGAAATGGTTTGGGAGCATGCCCAACATCTCTCTGAGGCCTTGTGAGCAACAAAAGAGTATTCCCACTGCTTGTGCAGCATTCATCTCATCAGCCACCATGCCCCAGAGGCTAGAGAGATTGTTGGCACCTAAACGTTCCCCACTACAGCCTTTTCTCCTACCTTGACACTCTGTAGTTTTAAAACACCCTATAATCGTTCACAGATTTAACACCAGAGATCTTATACGACAGTCTTCTGGAAAGAACTCAGAAAGTGTGAGCAAGTAAGAGAATAGTGTCTGCTCGTATTTTTATGAGGTCAGTGCTCGTAGACGGTGCCACGTAATACCAATTTAATTCACTTAATATCACATTTTCATCTGTAACAGCTTTCAGGGTGTACTGTATTTTCAGCTCTGATGTAGAAATATTTCAGTTCTCCCACTTGCAAATGATTCGTACTTACAGTACTGTATCTATAAAAGTGCTCTTGTGTAGTGTGAAACGAGTTCTCTCATGTTCATCCATTCATCCAATTTCAATACCGTTTATCCTCATTAGGGTCATCAGTCATTAATTCGGACGGGTGTTGTTGACACAAACAGGAACAAGGATGGTTACACAGAAGCACACACAATGAGTCGACTCGACACTTGTGAGTTGTGAGGACTGAGGAAATGATAAACAACATGAATGGTGAGCCCGATTAAATAAAGTAAATCAAGATAAGTAAAGCAGCCATTTTTAATTGGAAGTATAGGTATGACTTTTCTGTAAACAAACTTAGAGGAGAGAATGTACACCTAACATGCACATGATGCCATGGAGAGCGCTTTCCCATGTCAAAGTCGATCGAGCCTGATGAAACGTCTTTCACTGGCACACGCTTCTACGAAATGGGTGGCCATTATCACTGGAGGTGATAAAGACAGTGCCACACCAGCAAAATAAATGAACATTGATTTTTAGGCCCCTTACGTTTTGTCTAAGACGGAGCTTTTAACAAACTGGCAGCCAGGTATGATGTGGAAGACATGATTGACCAGCACTCATTCATAGCACTAGTGGCCAAAATACCAGAGTACAGATACAGACAATCTCGAAATATATATAGATGCTCAATAAAGCACAATCAATTTTAAAAGTTCTGAAAAAAAAAATCTGTTATTTGATTGATGGCTAGACTCCATTCCACACCAACATTACTGCAATTTATATTTGTGTATCCTGTTTCTGTTCGTAATTTATTGTATTAAATGTCGATCCACCTCGCGAATGTACGCTCCCTACCCAACAAAATGGACGAGCTTCATCTTCTGTTAAAGACCAGTAAAGACTTCGGACGTTCCGCGGTCATGTGCTTCACGGAGACCTGGCTTTGCGACGCTGTACCCGATGGCGCCGTCATGCTTTCCGGCTTCCACATTCATTGAGCGGACCGCGACATGGAATCATCGGGGAAAACAAAGGGCGGCGGGATATGCCTCTATATCAAAGAAAAATGGTGTACGGACGTCACGGAGCTCAGCACACACTGCAGCCCGCATTTGGAGTCGCTGTTTTTGAACTGTAAACCAATCTACTCGCCACGTGAGTTCGCATCATTCATACTGGCTGGAGTCTACATTCCGCCTCAAGCTAACACGAACACCGCATTGATAACGCTCGCCGAACAAGTCAACGAAATTGAAAAAAAACACCCGGACTCACCCCTCATTATTCTCGGGGACTTTAACAAAGCTAAACTCAACCACGAACTCCATAAATACAAGCAGCACATCGACTGTCCTACCAGGGAAAATAATACTTTAGACCACTGCTACACGACGGTAAAAAACGCATACCGTGCTATACCTCGTGCATCCCTAGGCTCGTCTGATCACTGCTTAATTCACTTAATACCGACATACAGGCAAGAACTTAAATGCGCGAAGCCTACAGTGAAAACAGTGAAAAAGTGGACCAATGAAGCCAAGATGGAACTTCAAAGCTGTTTAGACTGCACAGACTGGAGTGTCTTTGAAAATTCAGCTGGCAGCCTGGATGAATATACGGACACTGTTACATCCTATATCAGTTTCTGTGAAGATGTGTGTGTACCAACAAAATCAATTCGCACATTCAACAACAAGCCGTGGTTCACTGCTAAACTTAAGCAGCTTCGCCAAGCTCAGGAGGATGCATATCAGAGCGGGTACAGGGCCCTGTATAATCGAGCTAGAAACCAACTGACTAAAGAAATGAACATTGCAAAGAGGAACTATGCAGCAAAGTTGGAAAAACAGTTTAGCGCAAACGACTCTAAATCAGTCTGGCATGCATTCCAATCGCTGACTAATTACAAGCGACGATCCCCCCAAGCTGAGAACAATAGCGGACTAGCCAACGACTTGAATACCTTCTACTGCAGATTTGAAAAGGACACTTTCACACCACACACCCACCCGGGCCACACCCCCGACCACAATCACACCTCTGACTTCTGCGTTAACCATCCATGAACAGGTTGTGAGACGCATCTTCAAACAACAAAAGATTAACAAAGCGGCAGGCCCGGACCATGTGTCCCCCTCCTGCCTCAAAGTCTGCGCGGACCAGCTCGCTCCAGTCTTCACTCAGATCTTCAATAGATCTCTGGAACTGTGCGAAGTTCCATCCTGTTTCAAACGCTCCACCATCATTCCAGTCCCCAAGAAACCTGCAATCTCGGGTCTGAATGACTACAGGCCTGTCGCTTTGACATCTGTGGTCATGAAGTCCTTTGAACGTCTCGTGCTGGACCACCTCAAGATTGTCACAGGTCCCCTGCTGGACCCCCTGCAGTTTGCCTACCAAGCGAACAGGTCTGCGGATGATGCAGTCAACAAGGGGACTGCACTTCCTCCTAGAACACCTCGACAGTGCAGGGACCTACGCGAGGATCCTGTTCGTGGACTTCAGCTCAGCGTTCAACACCATCATCCCTGAACCCCTTTCATCCAAGCTTCTGCAGCTCAGCGTCTCACCTGCCATCTGCCAGTGGATTTACAGCTTTCTGACGGGCAGGACACACCAGGTCAGGCTGGGGGAGGCCACCTCATCCACACGCAGCATCAACACTGGGGCGCCCCAAGGTTGTGTCCTCTCTCCGCTGCTCTTCTCTCTCTACACGAACGACTGCACCTCAGAGAAACCGACTGTCAAACTCCTGAAGTTTGCAGATGACACCACTGTCATCGGCCTCATCAAGGACGGTGACGAGTCTGCATATCGACAGGAAGCGGAGCGGCTGGAGCTGTGGTGCGGCCGACACAACCTGGAGCTGAACACGCTCAAGACCGTAGAGATGATCGTGGACTTCAGGAGGCATCCTTCGCCACAGCTGCCCCTCACGTCCAGCTGCCTTGTGTCAACCGTCGAGACATTCAAGTTCCTGGGAATTACAGTCTCTCAGGACCTGACGTGGGCGACCAACATCAACTCCGTCCTCAAAAAGGCCAAGCAGAGGATGCGGCTTCTGAGAAAGCACGGCCTGCCACCGGAGCTGCTGAGACAGTTCTACACAGCGGTCATCGAATCAGTCCTGTGTTCTTCCATCACAGTCTGGTTTGGTGCTGCTACAAAAAAGGACAAACTCCGACTGCAACGGACAATCAAAACTGCTGAAAGGATTGTCGGTACCCCCCTACCCACCATTGAGGACTTGCACGCTGCCAGAACTAAGACAAGGGCGTGCAAAATCCTCTCGGACCCTCCGCACCCCGGTCACCAGCTCTTCCAGCTCCTTCCTTCAGGTAGGCAAACTAGAACTAGTAGACATTCCAACAGCTTCTTCCCTCTTGCGATCAACTTCTTAAACACCTGACCTACAATTCCATTACAACATGCTGGCAATTTTTTGACTTGAGTTCGTTGTCACATTTCTGTGAGGCCGATTATGTATTACTCGTGCACTCACTGTAGTTGTCTCGCCATGCTGCACTATTTGCATATACTGGCCACTCATGCCAGAGTAGCATCTGCTCCATTTGCACACTGATTGAGGAGTATCTGTAACATTTGCACAACCAACATTGTCCCAGATTATCGCACTACTCGTCACTTTAAACCGCATACACTCCTTGAAGTCTCACCGCCCTTTGCACAATGGTCATTGCACCGGACTATTGCAATATTAGTCATTCGAACTGCTCTAAGGGCTAGAAGGACTCTGCATCTTTTTGCACAATTGTCAAAAAAATAAAAATTTAAAATAAAAAAAAAATGTACCGGCATTACCAGATAACTAGCAACCCTTTACTGCTCAGTGACTGTTTTTTTTTTTTTGGTCAATGTCTTTCTGTCTCCAAAGTGTTCTGTAAATTGACTGTCTGTTGTCGTACTAGAGCGGCTCCAACCACCGGAGACAAATTCCTTGTGTGTTTTTTGGACATACTTGGCAAATAAAGATGATTCTGATTCTGATTTCATTATAACAAGGGTCACCAGTATGTTGCTCCCGGGCACCAGGTGGCCCCCAAGGACGTGATGTTGCGAGTGTCTCAAATCTTAGGAAAGAATTCTCAGTGACACACACCAGTTGAATCTATTAAATTTACAGTACAAAGCACTTTATTACGTAACTGTTATGAAGAATATTTTGTGAAAAATACTTGAAAGTACAGTATACCAACAGTCTAGTCTGGAAGCTGTTTGACAGAATATTTACACTTAATGTTGAAACTCTTAGTCGTGAGAAAATACTTGAATTAGAGCCTACAGTATGTTTACCACTTGTGGTTTAAAGTCCTATATTTAGATAGATAAAGTACCTGTCTATGTTTGTTCAACTCCATGCAACTACCTCGTGAAACCCGCTCAAAAATTTGAAAGCAATAATTACTTACCCAGGTAACTAATTAAATGTACAGAATAATTCAGTAACTAATTCAAATACTTTAAATAATAAATAATTACTTTTTAAAAGAGATTTTCACAACACTGTCTACGCTTAAGGACTATGTAGTCTTCAATTTACCCAAGAAGCATGTTTTTGGAATGTGGGAGGAAGCCAAAGTACCCGGAGAAAATGCAAGCATGGTGGGAAAATGAAAACTCCACACAGGGACACCGGAGCACACAGTGAAACCCCCAACCTTGGAATTTTAGAGCAGATGTGCTATCCACTCGGCTGCAGTGCCACCTTCTCTCAAGTAGTGTTAATTAATAAATAGATACTGTAAGACATGTTGAAATAAACATCAGATTTCAACAGAGTGTACATCATCACAGGGCTTTACAAAGGGGAAAAACACCATAGTCCTCTTTCCCTTTAGGCAATGGCACTCATTATCACAGTAAGCATAGTCAAATAGAAACTGAGCAGCTTTGAGAATAACATACAAGGGACTAGAGAATCAACAGTGGGCAGATTGAAAGTTAAAATGCCATAAAAATGAGACTGTATTCAAATACAACGAGAGGCTATGAGAAGGATCATTATACTGAATTTCTTGTAAAGCTCCTATGGCTTCCACAAGGCTCTTGATTAGCAAACAGCAGCCCAGAGATAAAACATACTCATAGACACAGGCTGGATTTGCATGCAAAGAGACTCAGAGCTTTGCATACGATGTAAGCTTTCTACTCCCATGCAAATAAAGGAACATGATGGTTTTGATTGCATGTTTTCAATGCTACTTTGTTTTATTTCCCCTTATGGGTCAATTTCCTATTTCAAGATTATTTGTAATCCGTATCATCCATCATTAACGTCTATGCTGAAATAGGATGTTGTAAAAAATCTATCTTTGCATCTTTTTACACAGACTGTTGAAGAAAGCAGTATTTATGAAGTGTAAAACACTAATCAACTTCAACAAGACTTCTTTAATAGCAAATTATGGCATATATACCAGCTAGCTAATCATCCAGCGCTGACAGCGAACATTAACGGTCAGTCCCTATCCCTGGACTTTCTTCCTCTTTCACTTGCTCTTGAGTCTGTACAGCCTCAGTTGTTATGGTTTCAGATTAACCATACCAGTGACATTTAAATTTTAAAGCGGGCAACTTGTGAATAGTTGTTGACTTTTTTAACCACTTGTGTACAAATACTTGGATTTCTGAAGTACCGCTCATCCACCAAGTGTGAAATTAAAGTAAATATTTTATCCGCCTAGTTCTAAAAATGTGCCTGTGACAGACCCATTCTGAATTTAGGTAATAACTGCCCCCACACTGAGTTTCACCAACCATGACTTGGCAGTGTTAGGGTTTGGTGAGGGGAAGAAGACCCAAGAGCAGACATGGGTAAAAGGTAGATTAGTGTGGAATTTTTGTTGGTTCAGGAATAAACCAGGGTTGAATCCCGACTGGGTAGCAAGAGGTCCACATGTGCAGGGTTCGGGCAGACAAGCAATGGGGCAAACCTGGCAGGCATACAGGCAAAGATACAGGTGAATGAGGTTTGAGTGGAAACAAAACACGGATTAGGATTAGGCAACAAGGCAGAAACATGAGCTGCAGCGTAAGGCCCAGTACACACGAAGACAAACAGGCAGTTTTTGTCCTGATTTTACCCCTTCCCCACCCAGGAAGTCAAACGGAAGACTATTTTATGTTTTATGAGTATCTTATGATGATTATACTTTAAGTCTGAGGTCTGTTAAGAGTGGATTTGTCCAAATTATAGGTTCCAAAACGAGTTGAGGCCGACAATCTTAAATATTGAACGTTTTCAATATATACAACCAAAAATCTTTGTGTGGGGAATGCCGACATCTCCCTGTGTTATGACGCCGTAAATAGTGACGTGAAACGGAATGTAGCCAATCAAAGAAGCAATACATAAGAACAAACGTCTTATCTGATGTTGGTTTTTGTATAAAAGTGTGTTCCCCAGATGGCAATAAGTATTTTCTGAAGCATACAGTATATTTGTATTGACAACATCACCAGTCATAAAAACGTCCGACTCCAGTCCCTTCGGCAACACTTGGCAAAGATCAGCACATACCGGAAGTATTTGCCCGTCTTCGTTTTTGTGAGATTACGTGTGATAACGCAAGATCTCTGCCCCAGAGGACTTTTTTTGTAGATCGGTGGTGAAAAAGAATCTCAGTGGTGAAAAATAATCTCAATGTGTGTGGTGTTGTGTTGAGATTATCGGAGCACATCACACAAAATATGACCAAAACTGTTAAATGCTTGATTTTCTTTTTTTTTCTTTTTTTTTTAAATACTTTTTTATTGTCTTTATGCGTTGGGACTGTCAAAGATTTAATAAAAAAATAAAAATAAAAAATCATCTTTTAAGATTTGAAAAATCTTTGTGTGTAGCAGGCCTAAGTCCATCTGTCGATGAGTTGGAGCTCAAGGATGTCTTAAGAATGCAGTTGATGATGATTGCTTGCACCTGGGTTCCTGCTCCAACCAGTCTTTCTCCAAACATTCACACAAACACCCATATAGAGGGAAAAGGGACGGCCTCAAGACCTGAAGCTTCTATAGCCTGGGCAAAAATCCACCATTTTCAAGCCACAGCCGGACTACATTGAAAAACTGTCGAAGCCAAAGGTAAGCATGCAATCAGTTTTTAACATTTGCTTTCCTAGAGTCCCAAGAACGTCTCAGGCTTGCAGTGATGCATGAAACTGCATTTTGCCCACCCATAACTAATGTTCACTATGAGAAATGTTTGCAGTAGGCTGAGAATGACATATGTAAATATAGTTTTAATCACTCATAAATACTGTGCTACTTTCGATGATCTGAATCGATGGAGTTCTGGATGATTGGTTGAATGCTGCCATATCATGTCAGCCAGGAAGTGGCAAAGTGACTTTTCTTTTTTTTCTTTTTTCTTTTAAAATAAATACCATGCCTTCTGGAGTAAAATAATTAATTATCATGCAAGACAACGCAGCATTCCATGCTGTAAAAAATACCATTAAATCTGTGGAAGTTATGGGTATGAAGGGAGAAAAATCCATGTGGCATTGATCATCCCTTGATGTCAACCCTATTGAGAACCTGTGTAGCATCTTTAAAAGGAAGGTCTATGAGGGTGGATGGTAGTATCTCCAAACAGAAATTATTGCATCCTCAAATGACTTACAGGCAGAAACTATCCATGCACTTTAACTTTAATAAATTAGACTGATATCAAAGAAGGGCTTCTATGTTTCATCTAACTTCATCAACAAAGGACAGAAGATAGCTGGGATAGGCTCCAGCATGCCCGAGGATAAGCGGTACAGAAAATGGATGGATGTTTTTAGGCTGTTGTGTGTAACAATTTAAAACACAGTAATTTTAAGTATACACAAAAATTAGTCATCATGGCAGTGGTTTTGTTGTATAAAATCCTGAAGCTAATACAATAATTGATGCTGAAAATCATGTATTCACTGCAAATTGCATTGACTACTTAGTAGGGATCATGTAACGATATCTACATCTCACGGTTTGGTTTTATCAGTTTTAATCTCAGGGTATGGTAATTATTGCAATATCGTGGGAAAGATCACGGTATTGCAGGAAGACTCACGGTAAAGGTGGGTGGAGAGGTGCATGCAGCAAAACCAAAAGACCACACTTTTTCTCTCTGGCTAAGTCTTTCTCGATAGGCTTTCGAGGTTTCTATGCGTTTTTCCATAGGTGTTTGTGTAAAAGACATCCTCAAATCATATTATTACCGTGCACTTCTATCCTCGTCCATCCATTGTTTACATTCGTATACAGTAGAACCTCGATAAAACGGACACCGATATAACGGATATCGGATAAAACGGACCGTCAGGACTGAACAATGTGTCCAAAAATAGTTTGTATTTGTCTCTTACACTGCCATTGACAAAGACTGTTAGTTCCAGAATTGGCCGCTGTTGTTTACTGGCACTGTGGTGCAACGCAGGCAGAGAATGGGACTGACGTATTTCCGGGTCACAGATATACAAAAATCAATTCCAAAAGACCTCCCGTGCCTATGGGGCATCCATGTTGAATGTGGGGCCTTGACAGGGCGGCCATGGTGTAATGGTTATATCTATTGTTTATTGTGTATAGAGCACTGGCAGAGAGAGGGTGGCATGTGGGGGGTGTTAACTTTGAGGAATACAAAAACAGAGACTACAGCTCTGTAGTCTGGAGCATGCTAATTTTTGGTACTTTTTATTTTTTTTGTCAAGCCGTTCACTTATAGCAACAGATTTGGAACTAGGAAACACACTAATTCCTCATGGCTCATGTAAGCGACTCACCTATGATGAGTACTGTACATCAACAAAGTCACCATGACCAAGCACATCGGTGTGGGAACTTTGGATAAAATGTGAAACTTTCAATCATTTTTTAGGCTTTTTTTTAGATTTATTTACAATACCTTTGCACTATACTGGGCGTTTTAGGCCACGAAAAAAATACAAAACAATTTTGTACTCTACAGTAATATGGGTGCATATGCCCTCAAAAAAAGTGCTTCAATGTAACGGATAATCGGGTGTATCGGACGATTAATGTACACCCTTATGCAAACCAGTTACAGCCTGCGCAGCCGCTCTTTTGTGGACATTGCTTCCGCATTCAAGATTGCATTTCGGTCACGTGGGCCAGTCAGTCAATCAGAGTATTTCTTGTGACGTAATCACATAGATTACGCGGCCAATCAGGTGCTTATAGAGAAAGTGAAGTGAGCGCTGTAGCAGCCCGGTTAAGCGACATGCCTGCGTACACCCAAAACTAAATTTTAAAAACAGCGGCTCATTATTTTATACAGAGACGAGACAATGATAATATCGAGGCACTTTTAATATAAAATATCATGATATCGTAAATATTGTGACATCCCTACTTCTTAAGAAAATTTAAGAAAAACAGAATAATTTGGAATACACCGGTGTAGTAATGGCCTTTTTAAACAGAATCCATGACTCGGATTATAAATAATTCACTGACTTGCTAGGTTTGTAAGCCTGGAATGTAAAATCCCTTTATCTGTGGCAGTTGAATGTTTATCATTATACTGTAGTTTAGATAAGAGTTTCTAATGTTAAGCAGCTTTTTTGTGTCAACAGATGCATTTATACAAATGTGGGGGGAAACAAATTCTCTTGCTGAGGGATTTTCTTTAGCTGCGCTATGCATAGATACACTCAAACTCATTACTTTAGGACATCACTAAAGCCGTCTAAAATATAGAGGATTCAAACTATAGATGCTCTCCGCTCTTCTTTTTAAAGCATGAATACTACTTTTTACATATTATTGAATCTCATTGTTTAAGGGCTATAACCCTGTTATTTCTTTTTTTATAAATTTGTGACCGAAGAGGAGGCAAAGCTCATGTATGGTTGAGCTGAAAGCAGCTTCACTAACCTTTTCCAGATTTATTGAAGATGAGCATTCTGTGTCAAAACACCTATTGCAATCAAACTGAAGACTGCGGGGCAAGCGAAGGTCAGCGGTCACATGGTTGGGTAGATGTTCCCTGTAAATCCTCTATCATGCAAAATTGCTAAATGTCAAACCACTTGATTTTGAAAGGATACTCTTAACCCGAGGTAATGTTTCCCATTGTAATTAATGGAATGTAATTAACCCGTTCCAGCCTCAAATTTAAATTTTAATTACCTTTTTTTTTTAATCAGTGTTTAGTTAAAAATAAATATAGTGCGGCATAGAAATAAGTTAAAACGTACTACTTTAAATAAATAAAAACACTATATAAATATGACAACAGTATATTGCTCATTAACTTTCACTAAGGAGGGAAAATGGGGAGGAGGACTACAGCTCATCAAGGAAGAAGAGCTTTCGTCCATGACAAAGACATTTGGATGAAGGTTTTTTTTTTGTCTTTTGTCTGCTTCTTTTCTGCCGGCACGGTGGACGACTGGTGAGAACATCTGCCTCACAGTTCTGGGGACCGGGGCTCAAATCCCGGCCCCGCCTGTGTGGAGTTTGCATGTTCTCCCCGTGCCTGGGTGGGTTTTCTCCGGGTACTCCGGTTTCATCCCACATCCCAAAAACATGCGTGGTAGGTTGATTGAAGACACTAAATTGCCTGTAGGTGGGAATGTGAGTGCGAATGGTTGTTTGTTTCTATGTGCCCTGCGATTGGCTGGCGACCAGTTCAGGGTGTACCCCGCCTCTTGCCCAAAGTTAGCTGGGATAGGTTCCAGCAGCCCGTGACCCCAGTGAGTATAAGCTGTAAAGAAAATCGATGGATGGATGTTTCTTTTCTAATTCTTTGGTTGATGTTGGCACAACAAACCGATCCAGGGAAACTTTTCTTTTTTTGTTGTGAAAAAAAACATCAGAAAGTGGGACATCACATTGTCATTTAATACATGAATTGCTCTATTGGCCAATTTGTGGCACATTTCTTTTGACATTTTTTTTTAATTGCATTGCTCACGCTATCACTACTGAGTTCCTTCTCATTTTTGTCAGTCTAACAAGGAGCAAAAAACAACAACAAAGATAGTGCCTACCTTAGTTGCATTGCGTGACAAACATTCAATGACGGTTGCACAACGCACAGATGTTTCTGGTCACCTATGAAAAGTGCTTCCTAACAATCTTTAGCAGTTTCCCTTTTAATCTTGGGCGCCATTCTTACTGTTATCTCTTTGTTTACTTTTTTAGAAAAGTTCTGCCCGACTTAAGCGCACCTCCTTCAGTCTTCAGTCATAATGTGGCGGCTGCTGGTTGCATCTGATTAGCTGAATGTGCTTGTAGGCGAAACCTCCACCTAGTGAACACCTTCGTGTAAAGCTATTTTGACATGATTACGCCAACATTAACCGTTCGTTGTTTTAATTAAAGAGCTGCTACAATTCAATAACATACATCCTGTAAATAGTATTTTTGATGAAAACAAAATAATTTCTGGACTTTTTTTATGACTCCAACTACAAACGCTATTAGATTTGTGATTGCATGATCGAGGATGTGAAGGCGGAACTTCTGCCAACAACAGATTTCCGCCTGACAACTAGTTTTACAGCTTACATCCAAGCAATATGCACATAGTCAATGATGGTCACGCAGCGTGAGTAGAAGCACAACATTCGTTCGTCCATACCAAGACTGTACGAAAACCAAAAATAATATGTAACTAGATGTAAGTTTTGGACCAAAAGTCTGAGCAAGACACCGATACCCCAAACTGCTCCCCGGGCGCTTAAGTTGCTCCCTGCTCCAGTGTGTTCCACTAATAAGTGTTTGTGTTCACTGTGATGGGTAAAATGCAAAGAACAAATGTTGTGTGCATGCATGCATGTTCATGACAATAAAGATGATTCTTCTTCTTAACCTGAGGTTCCACTGTATTTTGCTTTGTTTTACTCTGCTGTCTGCAGCCAGGTCAGAATTGCAAATACCCGACCTTACCCGGATAATAAAGATTCAATAAATTTAAATGCATACATGACTTCATGGACAGCCCTTACTGAGTTTTTAAAAACGGCAGTGTGAAGTATTTGGTGTCTGGTCTTGCACTATGGCAAATGCGCCATTTTCCACCTGGCAGGCTCCTGAGCAGAACCAAGACAGCCCGGCCATAGACGTCACTGCCTCCTCGCCCAGCGTTGGCCTGGTGACGAATGTAAACAAATGTTGTGACACTACAGACATCTCTGTCAACCAATCGGCATTCGTCAGCACAGCCCACCCCTCAAGAGTTCCTGGTAGTATTAAGAAGACCCTGTGGGACAGGAGGAACTAAATAAGCCTCGAGTAACCTTCTGTACCCTGGTAGTATTTTTGGTAGAAACACAGGGGAACTCAAATTACCAAAGTAAATATGGAAGTTCCTGTAAAAGATCCTGCATTGCAAAGGGGCTTATGCTAGGATCTTGTTCACGAGTGAGGCAAAAATGGTGGAGCAGAAAAGTGGACCAGGAAAAGGTCGATTCTGACTGACTGTTGTCACTCACATTTCCGCCATGTTTGAGCGAGGAAAAATGCACACAGCTGATCACCGTGATTGACTGGAAATTTATGACTATCACTAATCGCGATCATTTAATTGCCCAGCCCTAATCTACGTTCTCACCGTCACCTATGGTCACGAACTGTGGGTCTTGACCAAAAGAACAAGATCACACATATGAGCGGTCAAAATGAGTTTCTTCCGAAGGGTGGATTAGCGCCTGCCTGGCAGGTTTTTTATGCCCACCCATTGTCCACACCAACTGATTGGCACTGACAACCCGCCATCAGATCCAGCCACACTAGCCAGACTCTTGTTCTCCCTTAGAGAACCGGTGAGAAGCTTGGTCATCCAGGAGGGGCTCAGCTGCTGCTCTTCCGCAGCCAGAGAAGCCAGATGAGGCGGCTCAGGTATCTGGTTAGGATGCCTCCTGGATGCTGAGGTGTTTCGGGTACATTCCAACAAAGGCAACCGCAGGCAGGGACCAAGGACTCGCTGGAAAGTCAATGCCCACTGCCACATAAATGGAAGAGGGTGGATTGATTGATGGATGGATGGATGGATGGATGGATAGCTGGATGGATGGATTTCATTGTGAAAATTCTTAAAATTCCCAATTAATGTACTATAAGTACAGCTGCCTGGAGGCTGAATCTCTTTCATTGTGTTGCACTACAATAGCAGTATGTTCAATGCTTAAATTATCAAGCACAATTCCCATATTTTGAAGCTTGACTCATTACTGCATCGCCAAGAAACGGTCCAGATAAGGATGAAATCAGTGGCTTGCCACTGTGGCTCTGGCATCCATGAAGTAAATTATCTGGATTGAGAAATGAATGAGTTTGAGAGCAATGAGAGGACACGACTCAGTGGTTTTCTTTCATGGGCCTGTGGTTTGGTGACGGGCTCTGACACTTTGCACAATGAATAAAATTGTTTGTTTGTTTGGTATGTTTTTTTGTTAATTGGTGTGTACCTTCAGTTTTATCAACATGGTTTGTCCATGAGATGCATTTTCTATTTCGGATATATTGACCTGTTTTCTTTTTAAATGCTGGGTTGGTTTCCATCATTGCACCCATTTTATCTATACATACATAGTGTACATACATACACTGCCATGAAAAGGTATGTGACCCCCTTCTCAAATTTTTATTTTATGCATAGTTTCCCCACTTTATGATCATCAAACAAATGTAAATATCAGACGAAGATAACCAACTATACAGCAAATGCAGTTTTTCAATGGTGATTTTCTTAAGGAAAAAAAGATAATTACTTTATTTCTCATCAATTCTTCAATTTCTTTGGATCGTGGCATTATGTCGAAAATGTTCTGTTGGCCGACTTCATTTTGTCAAACAGGTGCTATTTAAGGCGGCACGGTGGCCGACTGGTTAGAGCGTCAGCCTCACAGTTCTGAGGACCCGGGTTCAATCCCCGGTCCCGCCTGTGTGGAGTTTGCATGTTCTCCCCGTGCCTGCGTGGGTTTTCTCCGGGTACTCCGGTTTCCTCCCACATCCCAAAAACATGCATGAATTGAAGACTCTAAATTGCCCGTAGGCATGACTGTGAGTGCGAATGGTTGTTTGTTCCTATGTGCCCTGCGATTGGCTGGCAACCAGTTCAGGGTGTACCCCGCCTCCTGCCCGATGATAGCTGGGATAGGCTCCAGCACGCCCGCGACCCTAGTGAGGAGAAGCGGCTCAGAAAATGGATGGATGGAGGTGCTATTTAAGTGATTAAGTCAACGAATAGGTCTGGAGGTTATCAGATTTGGGTGTGGTCAGTGAAAATGAGCCCAAAAATGTGATTAGCCACAATTCATTCATAACTTAACAAGGAGGGGGGGGCATTACTTTTTCACAGCAGGCCAGGTAGCTCAGAATAGTTTTTTTCCCCCTCCCTTATTAATAACATTACCATTTAAAAAGAGCATTTTATGTTTACTTGATTATCTTTGTATCATATTTACATTTGTTTGATGATTTTAAACAAAGTGGGGAAACTATACAAATTTTAGAAGGGGGCAAATTGTTTTTCACGGCACTGTACATAAATACATACATACTGCTTGTGCATATATATTGTACGTACATACATACATACATGCCATTGAAAACATAACCTCTTTCATAACTTCTAATTCAAGTAATAGTGCCGGCAACAACAAATGGCAGTTGCTCTTCTTGAAGCGTGATACCAAGTTGTTGACACACACACTCCTACAATATGTCTGTTTATGTTCAGGGAGTTTGCTGCTTCTCATCTGATCTGTAGTTAATCTCATGGAGGTCCCTTGTGGGAGGAAATGACGAGGAGAGAAAGAGAAACAAAGTTTCTCTCTGCTCCCAGCCTGATGAGCTTTTCAGAGCCAAGGCTCTCTGGGGAGCATTTTTATGTCCAGAACCTTTCACAGGACTTCCTTGACTCAAGCTATTATAGTTACAGTGTGTATTAATGTGTGTGTGTGTGTGTGTGTGTATTCATGTTCTGTTTGTACTCATGGACTGTAATGAATTTGAGCCTTCTCTCATGGTCCTCTAACACAGAGCTACAGGGTGTTAATAGGTTTCATTTATTATGACTAATTGAAAGGAGAAAAAAAGTTATGTAATTGCAGAATCCATGAAACCCTTGCCTCAAGACTTGCAGCTAAAATGGACTTAAACACAAAAATCAATCACGAGTCAGCTTCCTTGAAAGACTGTTGTTTTCTGGCCACTGGCCTCTCAGATACAGGAAATCTGCAAAAAGAGAGCAGCAGATAGTTCTGTCGATTTCTTCATTTGGTACGGTTCCAGGTGACAAACACTGTTGAGATGTTCTGGTGCAGATTCCGTTTACTGATAGCCTCTCTTTTGGGATCTACTTCAATTCCAAGAGTGAAAGTTCGATCATAGAAAATAAGGATACATTTTTCTATCCACTTTCATCAGCATGCTGCTGATTTCAAACATTTATTAACGTAAGCCAAAAGAGGGTTTGAGAGTTGAGTTCTATTCAGAAAATACTTGCATGTGTCGTCCCAGAGAGACTTTTCCGCAATGCCAAAAGAAGTTCACAGAATCTGTACACGTTGAGAAGCAGAGAAGGAGATTAACTGACAGAGCAAGGGAGAGGAACTGGATATATTCTCCACCTCACTTCACTTCTGCCTGGCACCCAGAGGCTTCTTCCAAATCTTTTAGCCTGATGGATCAAACACTTCCCAGCCTACCCAACAGACTACTGGCTTTGATATTTCAGTCACTATCAGCCTCTGTGTGGGTCTGTTTTATATACTGCCAGGTAAATTAATGTTTTGCTTTAGTCCGCCCACATCAACTAGCTCAAATTTTATTCATGCTTCATTCACCGAAGATTTAATTCCAGTACAGCTCTTTCAGTTTCACACTACATGGCTGAAGGTGAACAATGCATTTGTCATCATTACTGGCAGCCCAAGAGGCAGGAGGTAACATTGACTTTCAGTTACTTGATGTCAATTCATCCACAAATGAGGGAGTGAAACCTTTAATTTGGTTCTATTCTCTTTTTAACCAACTCATGCTTGAAACAAATGGAAGACATATACGATCATTTGTGCAGTTGTCACACAGTATGTTGACAATTTTTATCTGCCAATGGTCTAATGTAAACATATCGGGGCTGATTTACTAAAGGTTTGCACGTGCAAAAAAGTGTGCACCCTTGATTGCGCACAGAAACGGATGTGGAAGCTGATCTACTAACAAGGCGCAACAAGATTGCCAAACACCCTTAATTGCCTTACAAATAATTTTGCCTGTTGTAGGAGGAGTCAATGAAATAGATACATGTGGCACATGCAATGACTTATCAAACGTGAGATGAATTGCTCAGGGTGATTGACATCTTTAAATAGTGCGTCTGAAAGTCAGGTGCAAACCAGCACAGAAAGTGCTACCAGCATAGCGCAGGCAAATTGACAGGGTGAGTGAGAACTTTTCCATTAATGTAAAAATGTTTTAAATGCCAACAAAAATTATTGAGATATATTGCTTATTCAACATTACAATTTCAGCGCTTCTGAATGATCTATGGGGCAGACTTGGAACTTGTCACAAGGAGGAGTCATGCCATATCCCCTATGACAAAACTCCTTTCAACTCAGAATTTTAGTGCACTGTGACAAATAGTCTCTCCCAGAGCAGTTTACCGGGTGTACTGTTAAACAAAATGTAAATGCAGTGTTATCCCAGATGGGCACATACCTGTGTAATTAACTGACACTCGCGAGTTCAATCAAACAAAGCGTTTAATGTGGTTGCTGGCTTGCCGCAAATTATCGGAGCAATTGATTTCTTCTATTTAAAGCAGTAATATGATTGTTTGCCTCTTTTATGAACACATCCAATTCCATCACTTGAAACTCCATTTTGTGTTTGCAGTGTTCTCCGAAATGTTCCATGGTGAATGCCAACAGGGCTACCTAGAGGGCAAACCTCTTTCTGGGCTAGGGCTGACAGGATGTTTTGTGAACAAAACCATCATCACGAAGACAACAAGTCGGTCCTCCTTGCATATTATTAAGTAAATCAGGCCCATAGTGTTCTTGCACTGTGTATCTCCAGGTGTTTGGCTGTAACAAATAAATTGAGCTAAACGTTTACTGATGAATTCCCATGAGGACAAATTTTCTATCTTTAAACAGCTGGGAGGTGTTATACAAATACTAAATAACAGCTATTGAATTGCATGTATTGGCTGCTTCCTCCTAAATTATACTCTCTATGACCTTGTGCTATAATCTCCTACTTGTATTACAGTAGTTATGGTTGTGTGTCACAAACACAAAAGCCACAAACCTCTCATGAAAATATTTCATGAATTGGTTTTTATTTGTTGATTTAGCCTCCTCATCTTATAAATGCAAGGATTGCATGATTTATACAACTTTTACCACATACTGATTATTTGATCAGCGCTGTGTGGCTCATAGCTAGTAAGGTGAAGTGATTCACAAAATTTATGAGCCGAACAGAGTGAGATATTTGATATTAAATCAGCAGCCTGACATGAAAAAAAACGGTAAACTAATATCTTCTGAAGTTTGAAACAGATCTTAGAGCTCTTCTTTTATTAATTAGATTCCATTTTGATTGCAGTTTTGAGAAAGTTTCAAGGTTCGATATGTCTTCCATGTTATGTAGCAGAAAGTTCAAGGTTCGATATGTCTTCCATGTTATGTAGCAAAATGTTTGAATACACTGATTGCAGCTGCCCAGACAACAAACAACTTTGTTTCACCACTGTTGCTTCCTGAATCAAGTTGGCACATACACAGTAAGAAGATGGTATAGTCCATTGCATAAAAAAGGAGGTGGAAGAAGTCAAAACAATGATAAATGAATGATATATTAAACGTGTGTTTTTAAGCTTTTTTGTTTTGTCCTTTTCTGTTGTTAGGTCAAGCAGAAAAGAGGATCTGTATCCCTTGTATGCCACAACAGTTTTACTGTGCCACAGGAGTTTTTAAGCTGCCACTGTGGTTTTGTGTCTGGATTTTTTTATTGAAAATTTCAGTCTGACAGAACATAGTTTTAAAGTGGAGTGACAGAAAAAACA